>NW_022984963.1:238254-421044 GCF_010015565.1 Dissoconium aciculare CBS 342.82 | reverse complement strand
GTCCTCGAAGCTGGTGCGCTTGATGTGGGCGTCGAGGAGGCGCATGTTGGTCTCCCAGGTCGAGGCGGCGAGGAGATAGAAAAAGGTGACGCAGTCGACGGTCAGTGCCCTGCTTCGGCTGCCGATTCGAAACAGGCCCGGGAAAATATAATCAAAATGCCAGGAGTGGGAGAGCACGCGGCTGAGGCAGTCGTGGAGCGAATGGTTCCGTTCGTCGGATGCCCGAGGGAGGACCAGACCGCCGCGGTTTTCGGACAAGGGGAGGCGAAGAATGAGATGGGATTTGGAATCCTGCTCGAAAGTGTAGGGAGCGTCGACGAGGACCAGACCTATAGTGTAGCATGATCACGCATCAGTCATCTGTCTCGAAAGACCGGGTCGCGTGTGAGGAGAGACTTACAAAGCCGTTTGTCTTCCCACTGTTCCGTCCAGTAGGATATACGGGTCGATCCGTTGAAACCGTACTTGTCATCCACGTTCCGCGGTCGTGGTAGGAAGTTCGATTGTCTTGGTGCAGAGACGGCCAAATGCTGATGCTCCATTCCCCAGATGCCATCGACGTACCAACACGACCATTTCGGCACCGATGGCACCCAGGGCGCGTATCCCCCTTCTCTCGCAGTCCACGCGCCTTCCTTCGTCTCGAACACCGACTGCCAAATCCGGGAAGCCTGCGGGTTAGATGCATGATCGACGAAGAATTGGACCGGGATATCCCAGATCGTGCCCAACCGGGCGATCCATGCGTAGTCAATGTTCTCCACGATCAGCACAACTTCACCCGTGGCGTCGGCGAGCGCAGTGAGCTGTTCGAGGGTCTTGATGGTCGTGCGACTGCGGTCCACGGAGGAGTGGAGCGTCGCCTGGACATTCCGCAGATGCGAATGTGTGTTTGCGCGATCTTGTAAAGAGGCGGCTTTCTCGGCCGGGAAACTTGCCCAGAAGGATTCGAGGTATGCGGTATCGTCGCCTTCGGGCGAGGCGTTCATTGTAACAGCGCTGTCGGCTCTCGTTCACGCTGCATGAAGGGTTTCGGCAGAGCAACTGACGCATGAGGTGCAAAGTCAAGTCGCGAAAGTAAGTGCGATCATGTAGGTCTCCCAAACAAAATGTTCATCTGTCCATTTTGTGAAGCCGTGCGGTGCGAATCGTGGACTACTGGGCGGCTTGACGAATCTGCCGTGCTGTACGTTGGCGGAATGCACAGCCTGATAAGCCACATGCATGCACCGGGCCTGGCCATTGTCCATCATCGGCGAGGACATCGCGTCGATGGCGCAGCCACTTCAGACAGAGCTGTAGCCAAGTCACTCATCCTTCCGACATGAAGCAGCATGACTGCTATTCCGGCTGTTGTCTTTCAGATATTTCTTTTCTCGTCGAATGTGCAATGGACAGAGGACAGTATTCCGGCAAGAAAAGAATGACGGGCCTCTGTATCGAGACCGGGTGCAGTTCCGAGCCGATGATTGGCCGGGATGGTTTGCCGCCCAAACGCGCGGCTGGCGGTGGCTTTTTGGTGTCTGCCCAGGTGATGAACCATTCGTCGAATCTACTGTTGTAACGACTATGTGCTCGGTACGTATGTACTCCTTTCCTTCAGGATAAGAACCCCTTTTCCTTCTACAATATCATCGTTCTGTAGGGCTCATTACAGTTCTAGCTGTCTTAATCGCGTGCTGTTTTGTTTGGTCGAGGACACGTGCTATGGTCCTCCGATTGGCTCCATGGTTCACCAGCTACTGTAGATCCTGTGGTTTGCGGTGCTTTGTCTCACAGGGGTAAAAACCATGTGTTTTATATATATATATATATATATATATTCTACGGCTACCAGTTCCTCCTCGACTGATCATGGTGATTACTTTGGAATGATGTCGGAATGAACCAAAACTTCAAGTACACCCGGGTATGTATGTATTCTGCGATATCCCACAGTACGAGACTTGTCAATATGCAAGAGAGAGACGACATAGCTCCGCGATTATTCCTGTGGGTTATCGTGGTTAGTTCTTCGCCGGACGGAAAGTCTCTCCCCACAAACGGTCGCCCGAATGGGGCAAAGTCAGGGCAGTTTGCAGCAGCGGGCGTGAGACAATCAATACATACCTACCCTGAATCTGATGAATCCCATTGTCAGTCATCATGGTATAATAAAAGACGATGGATGAAAGATGGCTTGAACAGGCATTGTGATGGCGTAGGAATATCTTCCGAGATGCTTCCATAATTTCTGATAACAAAGAATAAAATCGTGGATGTTTATTTTCTCCAATGACTGACTGACTCCTGAAAGAAGATTCCACCGTTGTTCTTCTCTCCACCTGCATCCACGCGATTCGGACCGCGCGCCAAGAACGTGTTCGTTCTGAGGAGGATCCATCAATCCCCTTGTCCTGTCGCCGTGGTCCCTGGGATCGTCATCCCCACTACGACCGAACGAACACGCACGACATCACCACTTCCACCACTACCGCCATCACCACCAGTATCCCCTTCCGATACACACTCATACACGCACCGTCACATCGTCACATCCACAAAGGAAGGTCCAGGCGTCTGTTCGACCGTCACATAGACTTACAATCACCGCGACGGTCAAGCGATCTCTCACCATCTCCGCGCTCAAATGCGTGAGGACTTGTCCATCCACCACCCACTCGAGTAATAACACCATCGCGACTCGCGCATTCACTACGACCGCGACGACCACCAATCTCACCGTACCTCCGTACACTTACTTTAATTTATACGTTATTAATCGCCAACCACCCAGCTCACTACTACTCGCCAAAGCTGTATCCGCGTCCAAGGACACCGGTTACATCTACAGTATCTCGTTCTGTCCTCGAGGAATTCATCGTCCGCTCTGAGCCCGCCAGCGCTGAAAGCGGCATACTCTCGCGCATGCGCATACTCTTCAACTGATCAGAGGGACCTGGCGTTGGTCGCCATCCGCCAACATGGCTCGACGCACGAATGAAAGCGACCTGAATAATGACTCGGGCAGCGACCCTTTTGAGCCCCCTCGTTTGAACTTCCGCGCCGGTATGCCGTCACCACGGACCGGGGACATCCCACCCATGCTCAGTCCGTTAGATGCTTTCGCTATGCATTCGCACATGCTCGCGCAGCGCATGGAAGAGGATCGGAAATCAGGTCGGCGCGTGAGTCGACTCCCGCACGACGTGGTCGCCAAAGAGATGTCAAATCGTCCGGGATACTTCCGAGCGTTCAGTAATAGCAGCGAGGATTATGATCAGCATCGTGTGCCAGATGTGCCCGAGGATGACGAAGGTTCGAGTCCGATTCTTTCAGGCATACAGACTCACGAACAGCCAAAGGAGGACAAGCGACCCAAAAGTCAATATCCTGTCTATGGTGTCACACGACCCGTCAGCGATTCATATCCTGAAATACCTGAAGGCCTGCCGGCATCATTGCCATTCTTTCCGCCAGACGCCCGAGCTCGCCCGTCAGAAGCACCACGTCCTGCAGAGCCGCATGACTATTTCGACCTGGGCACGACGCGGGCCACCTCGCCAGAGCAGGTGGAGAGCAAGTCCAATGCAAATGTCACCTCGTCCACAGCACCTAGCCTGGCTGGCAGCATTGACACGATCGCATCCTCATCGAAACCCCCTCGGACTTTGACCAATGATTCGGTAAATTCTCAACGGTCATTTCACACAGCAGAGCGAGGCCCAGGACTGGCACCACCGCACTCAAGTCAAACTCCATCCCCACGCTTTGGGCCTCCGCGATCAGCTCGTAGCTTTCAAAGCATTCGCTCCATTCCCGCAGATTCTGGAGACGAAGACGGCGGCGCAGGTCGAGGTCCACAATCCATCTCGAATAGCCCACAACCAGCGGTTGTCACAGAATCATCGGCATCATTACGGAAGTTCTCCAACAGCAGCAATATGTCCCGGCCTCAATCTCCACCTTTCTCTCCCTGGGTGCACGCGCCTCATCGCTCGCCATCCATGAATTCTGAGTATTCCATTGGCGGTTCTTCGGTACAGCTACCGCCACGATTTGCTGCCAACTTTTCTCGGCCCATGAGCAGTTCAGGTGGCCGAGGATCAATAGATCTCCGTCCCTCGATGGAAAGTCGGCCATCCGCAGAGAAGGTTCCATCAACAGATCTGCCCTTTCGGCAACTCAGCCGACTGACTGATACAACTTCCTTATATTCGGGTGACTCTCAGCTTGATTCTCCAGATATAGAAACACAATACGCATCAATGGATGGACCTACCCCTGGTCCTAATTTCAGCGTCGCTGCTGCCCAAGGAAATGCAACAGATCAAGAGAACTCACCGGCATTCGCTCCTCTGGGTGGCAGTCTGGGGGATCTCCCGGAGACTTCTGAACGACCCGCTACATATGTCTATGCCAAGTATAGCCTTCCTCGCGGGCGACCCATGGAACGGACGTCCGATGGAGGCATTCGCGCTTCGTGGATACAACGCCAGTTCGATTGGGATAAACCCGAGGCACCCACTTCCAACAAAGCCATGGAGAACAGCAAATCTCATGTAGAGCCACCTCGACCGGTTTTCGAACCTGTTCGTGCGCCATCGCCGATGCTTGACCAACGCGGGCGCTCTCAAAAAGACATGGGCGCAACCACCAGCGCGATACGCAGCCGCTCGGCAGGCCCTCGAACAATGAAAAACGCCGCTCCCGTCACACCTCATCCTTTTCCTCCTCCTCGAGACTTGGCTGGTCCATTGTCTCCAAACCGCCCTAAGACAGCAGCATCCTCATCACCTGCAAAGGATACTCCCATCACACAATTCTCCACACCAGCCAGTATCAACCAGCCGTACCTGCCATCACCGTCGATTGCAAATCGATCTGCGTCTCCTCAAACCCATCATCGGGCCACTTCCTCCTCTGCCACTGTCTCCACCACTAGCACCATCCGTGCTCCAGCTGGCGCTTCAAGCAACACTTTAGCAAACAAAGACGAAGCGCCTCGATCGTCCCTCTCTGGTATACCCTCCAAAGATCTCACTCCTGATCAGCATCTCGACATTGGTATTGCAGCTCACTCCGCCGGCGAGACCACCAAATCCACTTATCATCTCCGGCTCGCAGCGAATGCGGGCCTACCGACTGCAATGCTGCTGTACGCTTTGGCCTGTCGGCATGGCTGGGGCATGCGCGCCCAGCCGGAGGAAGGGGTACGATGGTTGCGAAAGGCCGTCGAGAAGACTACAGCTGGCTTGGAAACTGGTCTGATAGATTCGAGGATGAGCGCCCTTATGGACCCATCTGCCGCTGGTACTAGTGCCACGTCTGCTGCAGCCAAGTCGAAATCGGCTTCGAGCAAGACGGTTCAAGCGCAATATGCTCTTGCCATGTATGAACTCGGTGTTTCGTCCCTCCGAGGCTGGGGCTGTCCAAAGGATAAGAAACTTGCCTTGCGTTGTTTTGAAATTGCGGGATCATGGGGAGATGCCGACGCTCTGGCCGAAGCAGGGTACTGTTATGCGCAGGGTGTGGGTTGCAAGAAGGACTTGAAGAAGGCCGCTGGGTTTTACCGTCGCGCAGAGGCAAGGGGTCTGCCGGCGGTGGGTAATAGCTGGTGAGCCTCCTTGCACGGGTTCCAGACGTCTTCTCTTCGTACGAGGCCATCGTCTGGACCCTTGCTCTATCCACACCACGTTCTTCTAACTAACAAATCATCTCAGGATCTACAAACCCAAATACATGGACTCCACCGACAGTCCTTCTCCCTCATCAGGCTCCGCTGCAGGCGGCGGCGCCTCTAACAATAACACCAAATTCCGGCACAGCGAACAAATTATCCGCCCAACAACATCCACTTCCTCCCTCTCATCAGCCTCCCCGTACCCACCTCCCCCCGCCTTCCCCTTCGCCAATGGAACCTCCACACGTCCTACCTCATCTTCAACACTCAAACGACCCATCACTTCCCACGGTGGCAGCGGCGGCATCTTCGGCCATCAGACATCCCGGGACTCCGTCTCCACCACAACGACCGTTTTCCCTAGCGGGATCACCGCTTCATCCTCCGAGGAAGCTTCCCCTGCTGCGCCTACCACCAGCGGAAGCGGCCGCGCCCGCTCAAGGAGTATCTGGGGCCGACGCAAGGAGAAGAACGCGGCGATTGCAGCCGCCGCCGCGGCAGCTGGTGCTGCAGGTGGTGAACATGGCAAGGAGTTTACGCCCCAGCCTCCGCCACCGCTCCCGCTTTCGCCTTCGCCGTCGCATTCCATGCTGAGGAGCGCGACGCCGAATTCCTTCACTAATAGCGATTCACTTGGGGTGAATGCCGGGAAGATGAGGAGGAGCGGAGAGAGCGGTGATCGTTGAGGGCTGTGTGGGGAAACAACAGGCATCGTTGATCGAGGCTTGCTTTCTCATTGTGGTCTCGCCCGCCCTTCTTTCTGCAACTTTCTCCCACCTTGCATCTTGCAGCTACGATTTCCCCCCACAATGACCATGGGCCTTCCCATATCTCGAGAAAATTCCCCTGCTTTTTGTATAATGATAATGGGCTGGCGACAATTCGCGTGTACACACTTTTTCATAATCCGGTTGGTTTCAAATATATGACAAACCCAGTGTTTTGGCCATGCACGACTCGTGATAATTGCAATTCTGATGTAACACAGATCATCATGTCAATTTGCTTCAGGTGCCACCTTAATGCCTTGAGCGCGTCCTCGTCATATCCTCTTCGATGGAAAAGGGCCCTGTCAAGTGGGAAAGCTACGGCCGAATTCACAACAAGTGGGATCGTCAGGTTGGATTAGAGCATACGGCAGATCTCATGGCAGCATGTGACGACACCCACTCACACGAGGCCTCAACTTGCACGTCATATCTTGAGAACCAATACAAACCTTGTCGGGTTGTAGCTTGCCACATCCCCGAACCCACCGCATTTCGGCTGTAGATGATGTGGAATGAAGTCTGGAAATCTCTGATGTGCGATCGATTATGCGAAAGGCTGCAAGAAGATATCCAAGCTTCTCTGAACTACACGACGTACATCGAAGGCATGATGGCAAGCCGTCATAGTCTGCAGTGCGTACCCATGATCAGTCTGGGTACAGAAAAAACACAGACGACGATCTCGTCGCCACCGTTGGCGGCCCTTGCTGGCATTCACGGTGCGAAGGGTGAAGAGAACACTCGCGGCTGTGAGCAAACATGGAAGGAAAAGAGGGAGGGCGGTTCCTTGTGCGTGGGATCAACGGTCGTTGCGTGCCTTCAAGACATCTCTGTTGTCTTCCACTTCGTAACGATCGAAGAGGAGGTGAACACGGGCCTATGATCCCATCAAGCTCTGCTGGGCAAACCGCAGGGGATTCGTTAAACGCATTGACAGCTGGACAGCCTGGACAGCATGAACCCCCGGACCGTCGACAATGCGAAGAAAAGTGCGAACTTGCAACAACAACAACAACAACAAAAACGATGCCTTGATGGCTCTCCCATAGCGCCAGTCCACACGAAGACCTACAAGATGCACCATCGTCGGATCTTCTTGATGACAAGTCACTTCGAGGATGAGGCGAAGGACGATTGTGCAGCCTTCGAAGCAATTCAGGCTATACTCTAGGAAAGATTTCTGTCCACGGCAGGTGCTCCCCTCGTCGATCACTGATGCTATACATTCATTCTCTCGGAATTCATTTCTGGACAATCCTTCAACCTCCCCCCAAGCGGAAGCCGTCGTTTGATCGTTTGGAGCGACGCTTGACAAGGCAATTCAATTGGAATTTGTTGTGACGGGCATTTTGTGATGACAGATCGGAAAGACTGTGCATTTCGATCAAGTCATGACACAGTGGAGTGGTGAATTACGGTTTGAACGCCTGAGATGAGCTTACTAGGCATCGCACACCAGCACGCACCACCCTCAGTGCACCCACAAATCCTTCGAATCTCATGTCAAAAAGAGGGAAAGAAAGAAAAGGTACCTACCTAGGTGGGTAAGCAGAGGTATTCGAAATGCGATGGGTGGTGGGCAGTGGTGCAAAAAGGCAAAAGGACATGTCGCTTCTGTGGATCGAACACAGTACCTCCAGATACCGCACAGAATGCTGTTGGACCGAAGTTGAACTTCAGTCTGGCGCTCTCCCAAGTGAGCTAAAGCGACCAGTTTCGATGCTCGGCAGGAACCACGTTGCATCGCTGTGACGGATGTCGTACAAAAACAATATAGACCTAAAAAACAAAAGCCATCGTCTTTGTGAACGTTCGGCTTGTTGCTGAGAAGTCCTTCCAGGAAATGCAACCTTGGAAGGTGCGCGATGCTGACAACATCAAAACGTCATTTACAAATTGGCTCCAGCTTTCTGTTGCTCGATCGACTCCTCGAGTATATGCCTTCGGAGAAGTGGCCGCGTACATTCCGCAAGCATCGGCACCTCGCGAAATAGACCAAATTCGTGGGTGTGGAAGTGACAGACGACCTGCGAAGGGCCTCCATTCCACCCTGGTAACCCTACGATACACCATCACCCTGGGCACCACTCTAGCAGTGAGAACGCTTTCCACGTTTGCTTGGATTGTAAAATGCTATGTCTTTGAACATACATACCCAGTGTATGCTCCAGTCTCGAAAACCTGCATTGATGGAATTAACCCAAACCCTAATGACAGTGCCCCCGGAGGCGGAAGGTCAGTCACAACTTATCCGCTCACGTCCATTCTGCGCGCAACGATACCTCTAGTGAGGCGCGCATTGCAACAGTCATTGCTACCGGCAGTGCGATCAATGCTCGAACGCATTCATGTACCTTGGAGGGGAATCTTCGGCCCCACTGTGAGCCTTGATGCAAGGATGCGCTTGACTTTCAAGCACTTCTTGGCCGGAGTCTTTGTCGCTTGGACCTTCACACAAGTGCGTGTCTGAACGTCACGGCAACTATCTTGTAGGCCATGACTACAAAGAAAACGAAAGCACCCAACAAAGGCGCGAGAAGATCAGCGAGCCATGTTTGGTATCAGTCAAAGCGCTGGAGGCCGGAAGTGAAAGCTCCATTCAAAAGATTATCCATAAGACTCTTGAGTCCCATTTTTGGTGATTCCTCAAACAACCGGGGTAAGACCCCTTCTCGCAACGCAAATGAGAAAGCTCACAAAGACAAGGCGTATTCACGATTGGAAGCGCAAATCACCGACTTCACGAAGGCGCCGAGTGAATTTCTCCACGCGGCGCGCGTGGAAGTGGGATTTGCGACACTCGTACCGCGTCCTGGACCGTAAACCCTCCTCTTGATGATAAGCAAACGCAAAAGCAAAACCTGTACGCTTCTTATTCCATTTAAAGCGCAACGGCAACCGCGCCGAGGCCCAACAGAGCGCTGCCCATCCAGAAGGACGCACCCTTCACGGCAGCGCCAGTAGCAGCAAGAGGACTCCTAGTGCCCGAGGCAGCGGCGGTGGTTCGAGTGACAGCAGAGGTCTTGGCCAAAGTAGTTCCAGTGACGGCGATGGCTCCGTGACTGGTGGTGACGGCACCGCCAGCCTTGGTTGGGCTGGCAGTGGAGAGAGCTGGGCCGTTGCTGGTCACAGTGGAGGCGGCAGAGGCGACCTGCGCGCCGTCGGTGGGAGCCGGAGCAGAGTCGGTGGTGGCCTGGTCGGCGGCGGTGGAGGGAGCGGCGGCTTGCTGAACGGGAGCATCGGTGGAGGGAGCGGCGGTGGTCTGAGGAGCGGCGGTGGTCTGAGGAGCGGCGACAACGGCGGCAGCGGCGGTGGAGGTCGGGGTGGACGCGGCGGCGGTAGTCTTGGGGACAAAGCCGGCGAGGTACTGAGGAGAGTAAGTCGCGGTGCCGGAGTAGAGTGGGCAGCCCGGGACGTCGGTCTTGGGCGGGGCGCGGCCGCCACCGCAGTTGAGGAACTCGCAGAGTTCACCGGTGTCGGGGACGTAGTAGATGGCCATTTGACCTTGGATAGTGGTGGTGCAGCCGGAAATGTCGGTGCGGGCAAGGGCCAGAGAGGCCAAGAGGGCCGGAATCAGGACGAGGGTTGATTGCAACATTTTGGCGGTACCTTTTTCGCGATTGTAATGAATGTGGTTGTAAGTCGGAAATGCTTTATTGCTGGAATTGAATGAATGAATGAAGGAATGAATGAACGAGTGAGTGAACGAATGAATGAATACTGGCTGACGAAGAGCTTGAGAGAGAAGAGAGAAGATTGAGGTTGATCTACAAATGCGCGTCGGAGTGAATGATGAAGGGGAGATTCGTGAATGCAGCCCTAGTGCGGAATAGGCAAGGGAAGACGTTGTGTGATGGGGAAAAAGGATGATTGGCGACGGGTGAAATTTGCTAGCGACAAGGACAGACGCCCGCAGGTCACAGTAAAACACACTATTGCTCGAGGGCGGGAGATTAGGATAGACGATCGCCCAGCAAACGTGTGCAGGCCAGCTGACCTCCGATCACATCCTCATTGCGGAACGGCCTGCGCAAGTCCAGGACTCGTGATCTTCATCAAGGAGTAGGCCGTTGTTACAGGAATTCTCGTCGTCGGGATCTTCTGTGGTCAGTTTGTACCAACCAGCGCAACAAGTTTCGTCTCATCATCAGACACTGTACATCGAACCAGCGACCTGACTCCGCGGCTTTCTTCCCCGCTGCATCATGAACCGCCCGTTTGTCCGTCCACCAAGAACTCACGTTATTTTTATTTTTATGTGTTATGTTCATCCTACAGTACGGTAGTCGGAGTGCAGCCCTGGATCATCTCTGGAGACTCAGGATGTCTTGGACCGGTATCCTGCGGCTCAAGCGCAGTGAGAGCTTTCATCTTCCCACCAAACAAACGCCCGTGCTGCCGCAGATTTTGCTAATTCCTCGGGCGCAAATTCCCCCTTCACATTTCCGTCTGTCTCGT
The DNA here is from genome assembly GCF_010015565.1 of Dissoconium aciculare CBS 342.82. Classification (NCBI taxonomy): domain Eukaryota; kingdom Fungi; phylum Ascomycota; class Dothideomycetes; order Mycosphaerellales; family Dissoconiaceae; genus Dissoconium; species Dissoconium aciculare. The sequence goes on along the minus strand of NW_022984963.1, from coordinate 410,154 downwards.
CTCCGCTGCTGGAACCACGTTTTGGCCACGTGCGATCTTAGATTTCATGCTCATTTTATGCAAACCTCCCGACCTCGACGAAAGCCATGGGCGCAAATTGTCTTCTTCGCAGACATTGCCACGCACATCATTTCTCATGGTCGCTTGATGCAGTCACTGGTTTCTCTCTCAAGTGGCCTCGGATGCATTGCATTGTTCTTCCCAGCTGCTCGACACGATTGCCCTCCCTCACTCGATGCTGGAGATTTTCTCCCAGCGCGGAGGCGCGACCCTGATGCGGTTAAAGGCGTTGTGAAAGAAGTGCAGCTCGTCTCGGATGTAATGACCTCATCCGGTACCCTGAGCGGCATAAATCCCGTGGCATTACCACAGGAGCGTGTAATAATACACACACTGTTGGTCGGATCAAATAGCCTATACATGCTCGGATGGACGGCCTTAGAATTGGCCAGAGGACGCCTTTCTGCATTTCGAAAGAATTGCGACGAGACGACGAGAGCCACTCAGACAGGCGCGCTGTATTTGCGGCCAGATCGTGTCTTTCAATGTCGACATGTCGAGTAACACCCTGGAAATTGTCCAAGAGACTCCGACAGACTGTCATGCGATGTCGTCTTCGGCAATGTTCCTTCGTAGTCGTGCATTCCTCGTTGTGATGGATATCTATCGATGGATTCTTATCTAGGATCTTCCGAAACGTCCGCTGCCCATCCCCGACAGTAGCAGACGCTTCCCAATGCTCTGCCGTCCGTGAGAGATCCCGCGCCTGCGCCACTTGACATCTCCATCGTCCCGTCCCCACACCTCGAACACCATTACACAATCCTTTCATCATGCTCGCATGCTTCTCTGAATTGTCGCTGTTCTTCAAAACGTCCTTACACCTGATCCTCCTCTATTGTTAATATCTTGCGTATGTCGCATTCACCCGTCGAGAGGATCGCAGACCACGCTCCAGCTTGCGTTTCGGCCCCCAGGCCCACGCGAACGATCCTCTACATCTTTACCCTGCTTTCTCCGTCGAGCGCCATCTTGCAGCCAATGCGCAATCATTCGATTCTCAACGCGCCCTACCCACGGCAATCACCTTGACCGGCGTTGTAATACACTCCGGGCACGCATTTCCGACTCACTCTCGATCCTTCCCAAACGGACAGAAGCCGGCTGCGAAACATTCAAGCGATCATCTTCACGTACTCTCGCGCATGAAAGAGTCTGGCGACATACCTTGAGCCGGGGCGCTTGCGCCAGAGATAGAGGCTGCAGTCAGGCGCTATGTCATTCTTTTCCAAATTTAAGAGTGGTTCGGTATGTCTCGGCTACACATTCGCCAACATGATTGCAGATGCTAGGAGGCTTGGACGCCATGTGGATGACAGAGGATCGCTGACATACCTGATCATAGGCCGCGGCCGGGCAGTCTGCTACCTCCACTGGCAAGAAAGATGCTGTCGTGGTGCCGCAAACGCCTTTAGAGAAGCTCATCGCTGGAGATACTGGACCGCTGCGAGTAGATGGGAGTGATAAATATTTTGGGTTCGAAAATGTTTGTTGAAACATCACTTGCGGTTTTGAGACACTTTGAATACTAACACTCTCTCCATAGTACGGTTCCACATGGTATGCGATCGCGTGCGACATGAACCAGGCCTCGTGCTAACCCATGATCCTTGTTCAGCTATTGTAATTCTATAATACAGTGCCTATACTACTCGGCGCCATTCCGAGAACATGTTGTCAACTTCCCGACCAAAGCCATTGTTATTGAAAGCACAAAACCTACGAAACGCACCTCGTTCTCACCACAAGCGACATCTACTACGCCATATCCAAATGTCTCGTCTCCTGCGCGAAAGGTCATTGCGCCGACCTCGCCATCACCGGGGGGTGTCAAAGCGGAGGAAAGTAAAGAGTCGGCAGAATACAAGAAGCGCATGGCATTACAGGCAGGTCCGGTGCTTAGCATGACGCATGATCGCTCAGGTCGCTATGGAATGGAGGAATCGCTTTTCACTTCACTGCGGGACATCTTCGAATCGATCATTGACAGTCAATCACGGATCGGAGTGGTCAGTCCACACAGGTTCTTGGAGATCCTCCGTCGAGATAATGAAATGTTTCGATCGGCTATGCATCAAGATGCGCATGAGTTCCTGAACTACGTGCTCAACCAGGTGGTGGACGAGGTGGATCTATTTGTTAAGAAGAACCCGGAACTGGTCAAGCAATTTGCAATTGAGAAGAGCAGGAAGAACACAAATGGTATGGTGGGAGGCTCAGTAACAGACGATTTAGATGCGCCTGTGAAGTCAACTATTCGCCCTATAGATCAGAAATGGGTGCACGACATCTTCGAGGGCCGACTGACATCCGAAACGCGCTGTTTGACGTGCGAGACGACATCTCAGCGGGACGAGCCATTCCTCGACCTGTCGGTCGACCTCAGCCCGCATACCTCGGTGACGGCTTGCTTGCGAAAGTTTTCAGAGGAAGAGATGTTGTGCGAACGTAACAAATTTCACTGCGACACGTGTGGAGGTCTACAGGAAGCAGAAAAGCGAATGAAGATCAAGCGCCTGCCGCGAGTGTTGGCTCTGCATCTCAAGAGATTTAAGTACACGGAAGCGGTCGCTACCAATGGTATCATTGGCGGATTGACCGATGGCTTCTATGCCGCACAACGACTCCACAAGCTCTTCCATCGGGTAGTCTATCCCTTCCACCTCCGGCTCTTCGACACAACAGATGATGCTGTGGACCCAGACCGGCTGTACGAACTGTACGCCGTCGTCGTTCACATTGGCGGTGGTCCTTATCATGGCCACTACGTCAGCATTGTCAAAACCCATGACCGTGGCTGGCTTTTGTTCGATGACGAATTAGTCGAACCTGTCGATGAGAGTTATGTGCTCAGCTTCTTTGGTGGCGAACCTGTACCAGGTGTCAATGATCCGCGTCAATTAGCTTGCGCGTATGTGCTCTTTTACCAAGAGACCACACTTGAAGCTGTGATAAAAGAGCAGGAGATGCGTGCGCAGTCACCCTCAACTAGTGCTGCGTCCGCTGCAGCAGCCGATGAGATACGTAAGTCTGCAGAAGCCGAGGCTGCTACTATGCTCAAGCAACCCAATGGCTTTCACCGAAGCAATACGAATGATTCCCACACGGTCAATGAGACGTTCAATCCGGCCTCAGGAGAACAGCCAGTCGCAGTGCACAAAACACGAAAAGAGACTCGCCAAGAGACCAACATTCGCCGCATCGATGCTCTTAAACGGGCAGAGAGTAATTTAAAAGTGAACGGACGTCCTGGTTCAGCAACGTCTACACCAAACGAGCATGCCAAGAATGATGGTGAAGGTGTTGAAAGCAACAACAGACCTTCCATCAGCGACAACAGCAAGAATAAAGACAAGGAGGGTGGTCTCTCGAGATTTCGACATGGGAACATGAGTCTCAGAGGCACGACAAGGCTGTTCAGCAGCGGGAGCATGAAAATTAAGGCAAACAAGGGAGATGAAAAGTTGAAGGAGAAAGGATCATCAAGCCAGCTCCAAGTATCGGTCAACTCTGACGTCGTGCCTTTAGCGCCACATGAGACTGAAACAACGACTGAGGGCGATTCTACTTCCACTCTTTACAAGGATGAGAACAGCACTCGTGCTACGTCAACTAAGACTGACGCGACATCTCTGCCATCCGCACTATCATCTCCACCATTGCCTGCAGCGGATCCACTATACGCAGTCTCAAACGCCTCCTCATCAACACCACCTCCATCCTCTCATGGCGCCACCAGCGACTCAGCACATCATATTCCTCGCAAACCCGTCAGGAGAACACCTTTCGCCCCGTTCGGCCATTTCGGCCGCAGCGACAAAGCAAAAGAAAAGGACAAACACTCCCTCGCATCATCGCTGTCTAAGAGCGAGCACAGCCAGCCTCATCACTTAAGCACCATACCGACCACCATCAACGGCGGTCCCGCTTCAACTGCAAGCACAACAAGTGTCTCGACAAACGCCAACGAGCCCATAGCCCCCGCCTCGCAACATCCACCTCCATCCTCATCCTCGACCTCGTCCTCCCTGCCAGCCAGCGCACTCCCATCCGCCGTTCAGAATAACCATACTGCTCTCCCTCCACAGCAACCCTCGGGACAGACTCTGTATCCGCCTACAAAGGAGAGCGCACCCACCGCCCTTCCGACTTTCAATATCTCCTCACCCACGAGCGCGCCTCCTCCAGCCGGATCCGTGGAGAACCCGCCCCTCGCTACACGGGAGGGCAAACCGATTAAGAAGCATCGCTTCAGTCTCGGCGGGAAGAAGAAAAGTAGTGCCATGGCATGACTTAATTTGTGGGACGAACGCTAAGCCTTCGTCACCTTCTCTGAAAGGTTTTCCTGCGGACTCCGGGATTGTACATATGCAAAGATCCACGGAAAAGCTGGATACGAGTCGTCGGAAAAGTTATAGAGAGATCGTGCAGGTATTGGCAAGTATAATGACAACAGGCGTGAAAAAGGATCACCGCCCTCTTTTCGCTTTGGATACAGTCAAGGGGCGAGCTGGATAGGTGTATGTTGTATGGAAATCCTCAATTCCCACGTCTGGATGATGCCCATGTCTTTCATATGCATCGCAATCTACATTAGCCGTCAATGCGATGTTGCCATGGGAATTCACACACGTATCTCTGTCTTCCGGAGCTCGGTGCAGAAACCTTAATGAGACGAGGTGTTTTCGCGCTGATAGTTGTCCCGGGAAAATGGGACAGAGAGTACGGAGGCACAATACATTGCGAGATATTTTGTATTCACAAGGAAGAGAACGACCAACAGAAGAGCAAAATGCATAATTCATTCACTGCCACCATGCATTGGTGATGTTCTTCGCATGCTCGTGTTGAGTCCAGAGCCGACATTCGCTGTCCGTGGTCCTCTGTACTATTTGCATCGGTGATTGATTCTCTCATGCAAGCAGGAAGCGTAGCCGTGAAGCATTCGATACCGGTTCTTGACGTCTCCTTTCACCACAACATCATCATCTCTAAAAATTTCCTCTTCTTTCCTCATCTTCACTGCTTCCATCTCTTTGTGCGCAAAGCATGCGCCTTTCCATGCAAATGGCTATGCAACGCAAGCGAGCTCGATCAAAGCGGATAGCGCACATAGCGATCTCACTGGATTGCGGGATGTCGTGGTCGTCGTGAAGGTCATTAGATTCTGTCTGTGACACGCACATCTCCGAGCGGCGGAATTCGAGAACTCATCTTGCAGCCAGAACAGAGGGCGGCGTGCGGGACTGGTGTCGACGGCGAACATCTCAACCGAATGCGATGGACCAGATGATGATGAGAATGTTCAGGAAAATTAAAGGTACTGTCAAAGAGGCATATATGTCAGCACTGTCGCTCGTGACGCAGATATGTGCGTTTGTGTGTGTGGAGAGGAGTCTGGACCCCAGAGTTGGAGGCAGGATATTGATCCGAGCGGACGTGGATAGCTGGCACAAAACGTACTTCTCATAAGTGTCCGTACAGAATTGATCAGGTTGATCATCTTCGCCTTGACGCTAGCATTGTCCTGGCCTCCACCGCCGAAGGATGGCTCGGCCTGCTGTTGTGAGGAGCCCCATCCGACTGTGACATTGGTCAGATCAGATTTTTGTTGCTTGTGTCAGCACACATGTGCGACTTTCATGTTCACGTACTCCGCGCAAGGAAGCGATCTTCTGACAAGACGGCGATGGCGTTGACGAGCAGGACGGAAACTGTAATTCGTTGTCAGCTGCCATGTTTGCGCTTGTGATCGTTGGGGAACGTCGCCTTACCTTGGAATAAACCTCCGAAGCTGAAAAATAGCGTCGCCATGATGACCAGATTTCCCTCGACCTCTGTCGAAACCGATCACTCAGTAAGTGGGAGATGCAGTCGAGAGATGCAATGTCGGAAAGTTTGTCGCATTTGGTGGGCTGCAAGAGATTCAGGGCTCCAACGGCGACGTCTCCGCCTCGTACAATTCTGTCAGGGTAACATATGTAACCTCAGGCTAGCCGTGACCGTCCCAATGCCATCGACTTTCACGATCGCCAAAATCATATCATGTCATTCTTCAATAATGATTACTTCTGGCGGGCTGTAGAACGACGCGCTGGTATCGCACAGAATTCAAGAGAAGACCAGAGGGAGAGTTGGTCGAAGATGTTTGGTGAGCAAGATATCTTCCGGACTTATGCTAGAACAATCGCCAATTAATGGTTCATTAGTCGATTCTGCTCTTGGGTTGCTGCTGCCGACCATCATCCTGCTTCACTGCATATGTGCGCCTTACACTAAGGTCGAAGAGTCATTCAATATTCAAGCAGTCCATGATATCGTCACTTATGGAATCCCTCATGGCAACGTTTCCAAAGTTCTCGCGACATCCTACGATCATGTCTCCTTTCCTGGTTCAGTGCCGAGGACATTCGTCGGTGCATTGGTCCTAGCTGGCATTGTCCGGCCCTTTTCTACCTTTGTCTCGTCCCCAGAGCAGATACAGACACTCGCTCGCGCTGCGCTCGGATTGATCAATGCTGCCGCGTTGCTCTCTTTGCGAGCTGCAGTAGAGACCGCCTATGGCAAAGTCGCAGGCCGATGGTTCGTGCTCCTCCAGGCCGGTCAATTCCATGTCATTTATTACGCATCACGAACATTACCGAACATGTTTGCCTATGCACTGACGACCATTGCGTTGCGAAACCTCATCCTGGTCAAGTCCGTGTCATGGAAGTCACGTCGCAGCTCCCGCAGGAGAGTTATGGCGATGATCCTCCTTACCATCGCGGGCATCATATTCCGTTGTGAAATTGCAATTCTCCTCGCAGTGGAGACCCTATACCAGCTCGCACAGCGGCGCATACTCATCATCAAGGAGATCATTCCAGCCGGCATCATTGGTGTGGCGATTGGGTTAGCTACCACCGTTGCCGTGGACAGCTTTTTTTGGCGCCAGTTTCCTCTCTGGCCAGAATGGGTCGGATTCTATTTCAACACTGTCCTCGGAAGATCCTCCGAGTGGGGAACTAGTCCGTTCTATTTCTACTTCATTGACGCCCTACCACGTCTCCTATTGAATCCTGCGATATACTTCTGCATACTAATCGGCACCAATCTTGCACCCAGCTCCGATATTCTCAGACCACAGCTTATTTTCATTGCGATTTATAGCTTGTTGCCTCACAAAGAATGGCGGTTCATCATCTATTCAGTCCCGGCCTTTACAGCTGTGGCCGCAGCAGGTGCGGGCTGGATTTGGATCCGACGTAACAAAGCCTGGATCTGGAAACTCCTCAGTATTGCCCTTGTGGTGTTAACTGCGGCATCATACGTAGCAAGTCTTGGCTTTCTGTATATCTCGAGCCTCAACTACCCTGGCGGTGAAGCGTTGGCGCTGCTGCACCAAGTGGTGCCCTTATCCGACAACAGCCATGTTCGCATTCATTTGGACAACTTAGCATGTCAAACAGGTATCACGAGATTCCAACAACTTCATTTAAATTGGACATACGACAAAACGGAGGATGAGTCTCGGCTGCTTGATCCTCTCTTTTGGTTGGACTTTGATTATGCGATCGCTGAACAACCCGAGAGGGTGATTGGAAAATGGGCTCCAATCGGCGTGGCAAATGGTTACTCTGGAATCACATTGAGACCCACAAATGATGAGGACGATATCTTACCCTTGCCATCAGTTTTCCAAAACCGAGTTGGGCGAATACTTCACCGACGCTATCACGACATTGCTTTATTTTCTCGGAACAAGATCACACGAGGCCTCTGGCCCGCAGTCAAATTCGAGCCACGTCTTTACATCCTCAAACGCCAAGTTTCGCCTGCGAAGAGCTCTACTGCTATGATCTAAAGCTCAGACATAATTTGACAATCTGGAAAATGTTCGAATTAGAAGAGGACAGAGACTGGACTCGAGGATTGACTCGAGTTCCGAGTTGAAGAGTAATTTTCAAACTCACTCGATGAGATTGCCGTCTGGGTCGCGACAGTATACGCTCCGGAGTTTGCCGACCGCGCCGGTCCGATCGACAATCGATCCGCCTTCAAGAATCTGCCATCCGCCAATATGATTCAGCATCGATCGCTTAGTGTAAACACAAGGCGCTCAGACCCGCCGAATGGTCACGCGAGAGGCGCAGTCACATCATAGTTGATATGTATGGAAGGTGGCACAGGAGACGAAATTGGCGACCTATTCAACCCACCTTAATTCCAGCTTCCTCCCAGCTCGTTTTCACCTCCTCAATCGGACATTCCGTAATGAAACACAAATCCTCACTGCCGGGCTGAACGTTTTGCGCATGGGGGATAAATTCGTGTCCTGCACGATGAAGATTGATCTTCTGCCGACCGAAGGACAACGCATGCCGTTCATCGCCTTTCGACGAGAACTTCTCATGGTGCATACCAAGATGGGTGGTATAGAAGGCGATAGTAGTAGAGATGTCTTTGACTGTGAGCACGACATGATCGATGGACTTGACCGTGATCGGAGGTCTCGAAGACGTAGCCATCACGGCACACTCTGCAATATTCCTTGCCAAAAGTTTGTCTCGATGTGGAGCGTAGGCACAAGTGGGCAAGGTCGTCGCAGCTGCGACCGCACACGTTCCCAAGGACAATGTCTTTCACGGAGCTGAGTTGCCTATTTTGTCAAAATGTGACGCTTGACTCGTGGTAACCGTTGAGCGACAAATTATCCAGCACGGTCTGACTTTTTTACCAGGGTAGGATTCAGAGAGCTATTGGTACAACAAAAGTTGACATTGTCTGGTCGTCGTAGGGGCCGCCGAAGTTTAATATAATATGAGGACTTCCGGATGGTCGGCACGCAGGAGCTTGTGAGCAGGTCGTCTGCGTCATCATCAAATTCCGTCGGATGCCGGCTTCACGCACTCTATGGTATCGTTCTTCATTTTGGCAAACAGGGGCTTTGGATATAAGTACGTGTTCCATGTTTTCTGAGATCTGCACGAATGTAAACCCGGAAGCGTGCACATCACATCGGTTGAATTGACGCCAAGTGGGGCTCGGAAAGCTTCAGGTGACGTTCAGCCGTCAACTACCTGCGCCCGAGCGCGCACAAAAACAGCCACATTGCGCCACGGATCTAACAATTCAGGATCGAATCTACACTCTTCGTCAAAATGTACCGTAGCCGATCAAAGAGTAAGCACTAATGTTGCTGATCCCACATCGGAATGCCTTGCAATCCCGAACTTGTGCATGATCCTCCAGACTCTGAGTGAGGAAGCAGTGTGGCAGCGTACCTCGGCGTTGGCATGAATATTTTCAATTCTTGGCGCAGGTTCAGATGAGAGTGCTTCGTCGACGACTGTACTTGGCCCGTTGATTCATGTAGCGAGAATAGCGCGATGTATCAATGCATCATGTTCCACCGCGAACTCACTGTTTCCACTCGAGTACCATGTCGATCCATCCACCACCTCCATGCTGTGCTTGGCTCGGACCCTGACTGACAAAACCGAATGTTTCGTACCACGGCACTAGGTGCTCATGTGCAATCAGCGCTGCACGATCTGCGAGATCCTGTGAGGCCATACGCTTGAGATATGTCTCAAAAAGCATTGTCGCGAGCCCAAGACGTTGATAAGCTGGAAGAACGGCGAGGCTGTGGATGCAGAGGGTCCGGCCGTGGGGCTCATGGCCTGATGGTGGTGTGACTCCACTCGGCGTCGGCACCGAGGAGCCCTGGCTTGAGGATATTACGGCCGAAGACGGGCGCGGCATTGACATGGCTTGATCAAGGACCACGGAAGCTGTGGAAAGAGTGGATATGACATGCCCAATCAGCTTGGGGTTCTGCGACGTTGCCAAAGATCCGTCCAATGTATCGGTGTCAGATGCTCCGAGGCTGCGTTCCAGGTCTGGCTCAATCTGCGAGGTGTAGAGACCTAGACCGAGCTCGTTGCAGTGGGAGAGGCGGTATTGAATCTGTCCAAGAGGCGAGAGACATGATCAGCAGAGTCCATTAGAAAGTCATAAATCTGAAATCAATGTGATGATGACACAATGCAATATACAGTACACCCTTTTGTAGACAGGCAAGCCACAATGCAGGCGGACATCTTTCTGTTTTCCCGCAATGTCTTTGCAGTTTCGGGCATTTCGTATCACCACGGCAAAACAGAACGAGTATCAATAGGGCAGGATCTCGAAGATCGACGTGGGCGATGGCGTTAGTTCGCGTTGCTACTTCCCATATCATGGAAGAAGTGTCGGAGCTGAAGGGGCGACGTGGGCCCGTGACACCGCTTGACTCAAACCGTCACTCCAACTCACAATTTCCTGCGACGCTTGCTCTGCTGGTGGAAAGGCAGCATGCTCAAGCATAGTACAGCTCTCCACATCTGCTACCGTCAAAGTCTGTATGAAGGGACGCAATGAGTATGTCCGGCTCTGGCGAGAAGCAGCATTGTCACCCTGTAGGGTGTGAGTTGGGTCGGTTTCGGAGGATACTGTGCTCAGAGTCATTATGACGTGTGATCTTTCTCCAGCGGCTTATTCTTTTTCTTCTTCGATCTGACAGGCGCTGGAGCGTCAATCGGTGCCTTGACGTTGTAACCTTGAGATATTCAATTCGACTATGGACCCAATCGCTGTCGGTCTACCCTCAGAGGTTGCTATGCCGAGGTTTTCGCTCCGAGGAACTTTGAGGTACTGTCGTAGGTTGATCCAGACCTGGCTAGAATAGTGGACTGTCACGAGCACGGGCAAGCGTATGTCCGGCAGTCAGGGCAATGTATCTTGCAGGAAATACCTCGAGCTGCATAACAGCTGACATCGATTGCACTTCGAATCTTCAATGGGCTAGATGATTTACTAGGTGGAGTGACCAAGCCTCCAGTGGACGTGGCTGCTGATACAGTTGAACGCCGTTCGCTTAACGTCATCACCTTACCTTGGTTGTTGCGCGAGTCATGTCGTTGGATTCGTTGACCGTCCTCGGCAGGGACAAGTGCAGGCTAGTTATGATTTGCTTTAGACAGTGCACAAACGACGAGCGTCCCGACACGTCACATCCTGCCCAAAGTAGAATGAGAAATGGAATTAATGCAGGTCACGAGCCATGTCATGTTGGATGGCCAGGCGAGCAGACCCGTCAGAGCGGTATGCTGTCCTCACATGGCGGATAGGCACACATTTCCGGAATTTCGGCGCCCTTTCCGCCTCAATCAACTGATAACTACTAGGTAACCTTGGAAGTCGCTCCACATGTCGGCCGCGTGGTTAATGTCCCGGGGCGTGGATTTTCTTCCCTGGGCGGGGTTTGCGCACATCGCACCGACATGACAGTAACGCGACCATGTGGGCAACCCAAGTTGTGAACAATCCTGAGAGTGCGCCGGTAATTCGTAGGCTTGAATACATATGTATCGATCATGAAGATGGCGACTTCCGCATGCGAGGCGTTGAAGAGCGCTTTGTCAAGCTTCCTATTGATGCGAACTTCTAACCAACTTTTCAAGCTGCCGGACGCTCCCTCACTTTCTATCGGAATGCCTCGTGGACACCGTCCACTTCAGCTGTATTCTCTGATTTCTGGCCAAGGTCCACTCTGAGTCGATAGGCCGTCATTTGCGATGATCATTAGCGGTTCGACAGCTGCGAACTGGGTAGGAGTGGACGTTGTGCAAAGCACTTACGCACATATCGAAGCACGGTCCAGTACAGCAAGTGATGGGTCCGTGGCTTTCTGATCATCGCCCACAGTGCCCTGCACTTGTGCTTGTTCATGAACGATGGCAGGTTGTGCCGAGTTCGAAATCAAAATCGTTTCTTCGTCGCTAGGCGGGTGCGAGGTGCCCGAGACAGTGGAGTTGGTTGAGGTCCGCGCACGCATAGCGCAAACTTGAAATGTATGGCAAGGAGAGAAGCTAGTACACATCAAGGCACTGACATGGGTCAGTGGTGGAGCGTTCCGTTGGGCTCGACACTGTTGTGACGTGAGTCACCTCGGCCATGTTCCCTTAAGTGCGGCGACGGAATAGGGATGACGCACATTGGTCGATGTGTCTCACACAGAGATCTTTGTCCCATAGACGATACCTCACAGGCACCAGGCGCTTCGCCGAGTTTTGAAGGAAGTCATCTTGCATGACTCGAAATGTGATTTCTCGATGAAAGCATGGTTATATAGGTAAGACAATACATATACCGTCTCTGGGCATACCGTCTCTCCCTCGCCGGCTTTGAGCGTGTGCACAGAGTTCAGGACAGATTCATTGCCGCAGAGCACGTGTCACGATTCCATCATCCCAAGGTTACCATCGACACCGATGCATAAACGTGCATGGCCTAATCGAAGTCGTCGTGCGAGGAGAAGCGTCCAACCGGAATGTTGTTTCCGATGCGCATCGTTACTGGGCATGGACGGCCGCACGGCCTCCGAAGCTGATCAGGATTGTACTCCCGGCGGCTTGCGACGTTACAATGCCGGATGCTTGATCCTGATTTCGGCGGCCTGTCAATGTGGAAGCGTGAAAATACGGTATTGACCGCTGGCCGCCGGCCATCGAGTCCATGCGAAATACATGCAGTCGCGAGATTACTGGTTCCGTTCATGACCGCACGAGCGCGGATGTCAGCATGGTCAATGCAGCAACAACAGGGACAATAGCTTGACTTACGGTCACCGCCACACTTCGTCCGCTGTACGTGTGATCATTCCGTTGTCCTCCCAGAAGGAGAAGTAGCACGATTCTGTGTTAGCCTAAGATGTGACGATCCAAAAACGTGCAGGTGCTGCCCTGCTGCGACGACTAAAAGCTGCCCGTGTCCCCGCTACGCCGTCTCGTCCTTAGCCGCATGAATAGCCCGAATTCAGCACACGGCTGCTCCCGAATGACGAGCTCAAAGTTGAAAGCTGGAGGTGTCCTTGTTTGTCCTCTACAGCAATGCTTTTCCGATATTGAATGACATTCAAAAGAGACAGCATTGCGAAGAGCCAGTTGTTCCCCATTCGAGCAGAAATCTGCCCAGCTCTTGATGGTTGGACAATGTTTACAGCTTCTGCAAACAAAGAGAAGAATCCTGTTTCCTGGTGAGGAAGGAGGTTCGCGCTACTACTACATTTTGGGGGAGTTGCTAGGCGCCAAATAACTTTTCTGCTGTCAAGCCTCATCAGGAACAAATTTCGATATCGGCAGCTGCTTAGGTTCGATGCTGCATGCGCCTCATGTATCCAATGCACGACCGCAGAAAGCGGAAATGCCTAAGTCATGGATGCATTGGCTTCGGATAATTCTTCATCTTCCAAGGTTCACGTTATACCTTTCCAATGCGTGGCGTGTCGATGGTCGAGACAAGTCGACTTAGCTCAATGCTGGGTCTCATCACTTCGCATCTCGGCGGTGTGAGCAGCATCTTCTAGCGTGCGCGAAGTGCTTCCATTGACCATCTCCCTCGAAATGTATGCTCATGCACTTCTCTTTAGACTTCATACCTACCTAGGTAGTGCAGACCTCATATTGCAGCCCAGTACCCAACCCGGCGTTGGCTCCGGCCTATGACAAATGTCACAGCCTGTCGAGCCACAGGCCCGCCAGAAGCGAAGTATGTTAGCGATATACGAAGTTAAAGAGTGATGGTGACGCTTACCCCCACGATGTGCATGTACTTTGGGGCCAAGTCTGAGACGTCAAGCCCATTTTGACGGGCGATATGCATGCATGCTGAGAAATCTGCAGGTGCCGCCCCGGGTTGTGACTTTTGCACAGTACAGTACGCCGATGGGGGACGGGAAATCTAAGGCCGACTGCCATGCGGCGCGATAATGTCCTCAAGTGGTACGAGGCAGCATACGGCACAGTACATTAGGATCTCCCTCCTAGATCCCTCTTCGCCGGCCATTTTTCTTGCCCTTCCTTAGAATCGATATTCCCTCATGCTAGCTCCCATCAACTTTGCCTCCCTGACACACAGAGCGAAAATCATACTGTGGTAGGTGGAGCAAGTCTTTCGTCGGCATTGTGCATGACGATGACGGATATACAAGGGGTATGATGAATGGGCAGGGTCAGACGAGACGGGAACTACCTAGAATTTAACTGCTGTGCTGTAGTGAATGATAATCCGGGGTCAGACAAGGCCCAAAATTGGGTTTGGATGGCGGCCACGATGCTCTAGCGCGTGCCGGCGGCGTCGTGTGTCCAAGTGCAAATCGATGACTTCGACAGCGCTGGGCAATGTGCCCGTTGGACGACATTCTCGACGTGCCCAAATGGTTGGCGATGAATCACATCGCTATAACCGACATCGACTATGGAGCATACCTACCTGTGCTATACCGGGGTCAACTTCTGCGGCAGGCAGCTATCGGCATTTGCAATGGAGCATCTTCGGCGGGCGCATGTCACCGTCCCATCCATCACGAGCTGTACATGTTGGCAGCAATGCAGATGTTGTGGTGGCCGACCAAATTTCCCCATTCATCTAGCTACAGCAACGCCCTCGTTCGTGACGATCCATGATGATGATGATGATCGATGATGATGACTACCCACGCTCTTTGCATCCTTCTCCAGAATGATGCTCGCCGCCGGCATACAGTAGCGCGTACATCAGCCCCAAGCCGACCTACCTGGGCATGTAGTGCATGCGCATGCGGGCAAAGATTCCATTCTCCCATTTCGAGACCCACCACCCATAAGTCAGACCCGCCGTATATCGAACAAAACGTGGCAGGTGTCGTTTATGTACCACACCGACTGCTGGAAACCCGCCTGCATCCTCCCATTGATGCCAATTTCACCTCCTTCTCTTCCACTACCACTAACATCACAGGGCGAGCGCAGGGACAACAACAACCACGACCAGATCCATCCATACATATCCATCTCTAAATTTGCGAGTGACCTCAACGAGTTGGTTGTTTTTGAACGCGACATCTGCATTAGTTGACCCGCCTCTATGCAGGCTGATGGTCATCATTGCTTGTTGTTGCTATCACTTGAAGATTTCGAATCACCCGTCACGGCCACGCTACATTAACCACGTAACCTGTGAACTTCCAACGATTTTCATCCACGTGCTGACGATAGCACGATTCCTTCGGCAGAATCGCCCATCCATTGTCATATCTCCCTTCCTCTCTCATACATACACACACACGCGGGCGCGGGCGCACACGCACACACAAGAGCATCCACCCGTTTCGAAGCAGCATTATATGCGCCCACGCACATGTCACGCGCTACCACGCTCCCTCCGAAACTTATTCCAGGATACACCATCTTCTTTAGTCTCTCCACTATTTACTCGCCGCGTCGGTCTCACCCGAGCTCTGTGGAACTATAAACGCTGCTTGAGCGCTCTCTTGCGGAAGGCACTGAAGTCGTCCTCGGCCGGAGTCTTACACAGACACAAATCCGCATCGGCTACTGCTATCCTGATTGTTCACACTCCTTCCCGGCGGCGCGATTTCACTTGCCAACACCGATCCTCCAGACATTCCTGCCACCTCCAGAGCATTTGAACTTCATGTCTTGCTGAGCCGGAGCCTTTGCCCATAACCGTTCAAAAGCGTTCCGGAAGAAAGAAATAGGCAGACACTATTCACTCTACATGCAGGAAATTTCACGACGGTGCTGAATCCGTCATCCCAAGTACCCCCAACACACCCACACCAACGATACATTCACAAACATGTAAGCAGTATTAGAATCGGCATTTCTCAACCATATCTGCTCCCATGATGAGCCACTGCGGGCGTGAGAGAATTGTGTCACAAGTTTTGTCTGACATGATATATTATTCACAGGCCTCGTGTAACTATATCGACGATCGCTGGAACGCAAGCAAGGAACGATGGCGAAATACTCAACTTTGACCTTCCATCGGGTATGACGGTGGGAGCTCTCAAAGAGATGATTCAGTCCGAGACTGGAGTCCAGGCCGCTGCCCAACATCTTTACTTCAACAATCGGCCAATGCGGGACAACAATCAAACTCTCGAATCAAATGGCATCAAGGACGGCGACATGATCGCAATGGTTCTGCGGAACAATCAAACTCAAGCGCAACAAAGCAGTCAAGGGTTCATGGATCGTCGTGCACCTTCTGCAGAAGCTCAGCATATAGAATCGACTCGACAACGCTTGATCAACAATCCACAGGCGATGGCGCAGCTTCAGGAACAACAGCCAGCGCTATCCAGCGTCATACATGATCCTGAACGCTTTCAAGCCATTTGGCAGGAGATGGTCAACCATGACAGACAGCGAGAAGGCGAGCGACTAGACGAGATTGACCTCCTCAACGAGGATTTCATGAACGTTGACAATCAGAGAAAAATCGAAGAAATGATCCGGCAGCAACAAGTGATGGAAAATTTGCAGTTTGCCTATACGCATAGTCCGGAGGGTGAGTGATGCTGTTTCGCTGATGAAATCAACGCTGCTGACGAGAATCCAGTCTTTGCTCGGGTCACTATGTTGTACATTCCTGTCACTGTCAATAACTACCCAGTGAAGGCCTTTGTCGATTCCGGTGCACAGACGACTATCATGTCACCATCATGTGCGGAAACATGTGGCATCATGCGGCTCATCGACCGACGTTACTCTGGCATCGCCAAGGGAGTCGGTACAGCTCAAATACTTGGAAGAGTTCACGCCGCCGACATTACCATAGGCACATCGTCCATGTCCTGCTCATTTACCGTCATGGAAGGCAAGGACGTCGACCTGCTTTTAGGCCTGGATATGCTCAAGCGATTTCAAGCTCTTATCGACCTGCGGCGCAACGTACTCGTCTTTGGCGACAATAACGAAGTCAGCTTTCTTCCAGAGTCGGAGATTCCACGACGGTTTGAAGACGCCGAGCCCACTGTGGCGGGACCCGGCGGAACGGAGATTGGTGCAACCACTGGCACTGTCAAACCAGCGGGCTCATCACAAGCAGCAGCAGCAGCATCAGCTGCCGCAGCGAGTACGCAGAACCACAGCGGACCAAGCACTGGCAAGACGAGCTCTGGTCTATCACCAGCATCGATAACAACATCGCGGCCATCGAACCCTGCCACTGCTCCACCCGTCCCTGAGCTGTCATCTGCAGCATCACAAAACTCTTCCAAATATCCCAGCGAGGCCATAGCTCAGCTTACCGCATTGGGCTTCACCGAGGCACAAGCGATACAGGCGCTTGACGCGTGTGATGGAAATGTCGAGTATGCGGCCGGGCTTTTGTTTGGAAGCTGATAGCTGGAGCTTCTTGTCTCAACACAAGGAGCTACGCGGTAGAAATAATTGAAACCGTGGAACGGGCAACCCCACCTGTTCAACGAACGTCACGGCTCTTAAATTGCGTCTTCAGTCGCGATTGCATTTTATCAAGCGAGCGGATCGGAGGCGCAAGAGTGGCACTTTGTTATTCATTGTGATACCTTTACTGTTTCAGCAAGCAGATTCCGAACCAAGTGGAATCTTTTCTTTTTTGAGAATCTGCCAACGGTGGAGAATGTCACATCCGTTTTCATTTCTCGTAGGTGGAGTTTCGGACACAGAGGCTATCTGCAACGCTTTTACTTGTGTTTTGAAGTGTCACTTCCAGCTTATGCTGACATGATTATCTCGTCACTGTAATAAACTCGGTGTCGTTCAAAAATTGCTTCTGACGAGCGCCCGTTTCACGTGCCTGCACTTCAACACTAACAACTTTTTATGCATCTGACTTTCACATGCTGATTTACACGGCGGAACATGATCTCTCTACCTACAAAACTCCCCTAATAAGGACTTCAGGGCTGTCTTCCTCGGTGAGACTGGACTCCATAATCCAGTCCCTTGTGATCGTACTTTTAATTCCTTTCCTCAAATGTAATCTTCTGCGATGAGTTATTGACAATCCTGTTCTAATGTTTCTACTCCTCGCAAGCGCAAATTGCTTCGAATTTGAGAATCTCTTGCTCATGAAGCTATGTGGACGGATGTGTCTTGTCACATGGAAAACTATTGAGGATCAGCGAGCAACCTTTACTGGCTGGCTTCCGGAATAGATCGGTCGAGGCAAAGGGATGTGCCCTTTCAATGATGTTTTTGTCAGCAGAGTCAGGTGGAACGTCGCGGCCCATCTGTTACCGATACCCTCTTGAACCAGCTGCTGCACTGGTTTGTCGAAAATTGCGCCACGAAGTGCTGCCGATCTTCTACCATCGAAACTGCTTCAGTTTTCGTGCAATCATCACCTCGCACAGCCCTACGGTCGACCATCGTCACATTGAGCAATGGTTGTCGACAGTAATCGTGGCAGCCAACATCAACGCCGTCGAAATTGTTTACGAGCTACATTGTTCTCGAGAAGTTATATGTTTCAAATCTTGGTCACGCCGTGGGAACCACGGCGTGACCACAGGAAACTTCCAATGCTTGTCGGATATCAAAAAGCTCGAGAAGCACCCCAGATGTCGGAAAATAGAGCGTGTAGTGCAACGCAGTCTCGACGTGATCACATCACGGCCTGAAGCAAGCTTTGTTTCTGCCTTGAAAGCATTGGAAAGCGATCCCAGTAGAAGCCGCCGAGGGGAAGTCTAATGCACGCATTGCATCCCCTTGTCGAATGGGAGCTGAACAGTGGGAAGAGCGACAACGCCACTTAGGTTGATCGCAGGGGAGCACGCAAGTTATCAACATTCATAGCAGCATCTGTATACTAGCAAAGAGACATAATCTACTCGGATGTGCAGAAGAAGACCTTTCATCAGGAACGCCCGGTGCTATCCGTATGTCGGTGTCTTGCTATATTGCAAAGAGTGAATGAAGTAATGTGCTGCTGTTGCTGTGGGAGCCTGAGTGGGAGAATATTAGGGTTGTCAAGTCCCAGGAGAAGGCGTCGCCGCTTGCAACCTAGGAAGGCAACTGCCACAAGCAAGATCCCAAATCATCACTTGCATCCATACCTAGGTATATATCTACCTTGGTATTTATCTAGCAGATAGCTGCTGTACATTACGGACTGAGCTATGCGCTGTGCAGCTTTGATGCATGACCACGTGGTTCGGAACGATAAGAACACAAGTCCATTTGGCCGGCACCGGCCTGCCTGACCGGTTACGTGCAAGCCGCGCACAACAAGCTGTGAACGGATCGAAGCAAAGGCTTCGCATGTTCCCTTCGAAACCATATGGCGAAAAGCCTTCTTGCACTGAAAAATCTCCCGAAACGCAATGGACTCCACGCCAGTCCCTCGTGCTGGCCGCTTGTGGACCAGCAAGGCAGATTTCTTTCGACCCTTTCGAACTGCCGCAACACTCGTTCAGAGCGAGAGAAACACTGCCAATGAGGATGAAAATGCAAATTCAATATATTTCGATCCGACGCACCGTTCGACTGAGATGATTCAACAGGAACGTGAGCCTGACCTGCGCGATCTCAATGCGGCTCTTGCTGCGCTCATCGATGTCTTTCCAGCGATCCAACCGGATGTATTTCGTGAGATGTTGACTAACGTGAGCGCAGAGAGTCGCCTGGAGGTAGTCACTGAACATCTGCTGCAACGAGAGGCAAAGTGGGTTCGAGGACGGTTCCGTACGCCTAGCCTCGGGGCTATCTCACGGAGCAGTGACCGTTCGAGCAAGGGGAACACTGCAAGTACCACTGAACCGAACTCAGTAGTTGAGAAAATGCTTAGCAGCGACGATCATTTTCGGAGCGAGGCTTATCGTAAAGCTGTCAAACAAGTCTTCTACCAGGAATTCCGTTCCCTGAGTCATTCTACAATCAAAGGCGTTCTTGCCGAGCAGAATTTCTCGTACAAACTGGCACGACCGATTCTTCATCAATTAGCGACACGAGGATGGCGGTTCTCGATCCCGTATTTCTGGTCTCGCCCTGCGACTGCGCCTACCCCGACACTCGGTCAGCCTCCTTGCGTGGTCTGGCTGGAAGATACAAGAGTCGAGGGCAAACAGATTCCTCATCTCAAGCGAACAGGGAGCGTCGAATTAGATCTGGAATTGTACGAAATGTTTGTCGCCGCCCCGATTGCCAAATACCGGCAAGAAGTTATTGCCGCCAACTTTATGGCGGCTAGTCAAATTAACGAGGCAGAAGCAACCGAGGTAGGAGCACTGTTTGATTGCGAATGTTGTTATGGCTCGTATGCTTTCGAGGAAATTGCATCATGTACCGAGGAAAGCCACCTGCTTTGTCACGAATGTGTTCGTCGCACTGTCAACGAGGCACTGTATGGCCAAGGCTGGTCACGCACAGCCGATCTTCACCGTGCGACTGTTCGGTGCTTCGCTTCCACATCACAAGACTGCGGCGGATACCTTAGTCCAGATGCCGTACGTAGGGCGCTCAACGATGATGGCAGCGGAACCCATGAGCAGGATGAGTTGTGGACGATATTTCAGAACAGACTTTACGCCGATGTGCTGGTGCGGAGCCACCTCACACTCCAGCGCTGCCCGTGCTGCGATTATGCGGAAGTCGACGAGACACCGGTATTCAAGCTTCGGCATCCTCTAGAAATCTGGCACTACATCGGCACAAGAACCACTACTGCCTTCCAGCTCACCTTTCTCTGCGGCCTTGTTGCCACTTCCGTGTTTGCAAACGTACTCTTCGGTTTGCTCGCCGGCATCTATCTACTCTTCTCTCTTTTGCCTGGATCGAGCCGTGTGCTACACGGTGTCTTAACACGAATCTATAGGCGTCGGCGCAGCAATCGTTTCAGATGCAAGAACCCGACCTGCCTCAAGATAACCTGCATGCGCTGCAACGCCATTTTTCGCGACCCTCACACCTGTTTCGAGTCCGAGAAAACATCTCTACGCACAGCAATCGAGACCTCTGCCACCGCTGCCATCAAACGCACCTGTCCTCGATGCCTACTCAGCTTTATCAAAGAAAGCGGTTGCAATAAATTGGTCTGCAATTGTGGCTACACAATGTGCTACATCTGTCGACAGGAGATTACAGCGCAAGAGGGCTACGGGCACTTTTGCCAGCATTTTCGCCCTGCAGGTGGACGCTGCACCGAGTGTTTCCGATGCGATTTGTATGGCGATGAGGATGAGGAGAAGAGTATCCGTGCAGCGGTCGAGGAGGCGGAGAAGGCCTGGCGAGCAAAGGATAGCGGTGGTATTGAGAGGAACTCCCCGACCTCTGCTCCTACTGCTGACGAGGAGGCCACAAGGCGGATGTTGGAGGACGTCGCTGGTGGAAAGAAGAGCGTGAAATGGTTGGTGGAGCAATGGATAGATGCCCTCGTCGAGGCCTGTTTCACTTGGGACATCACCCCTGCCGCCTCTTCTGACAGTGTAGAGTGATCGACTCGTGTGCTCGACTCGCTGAATACTTTCATGAAGCATCGAAGAGGTGCACATTAGGCAACGTTAATCAAAGGCTAGAATCCTTCGCCCGTGCCAGGCATGCATAACTCGTACCTGTGGCGTTATCGAGCTGTGGAGCTTCGAAATGATTTCTGTCGAGTCAGAATGCCATAGACGATAGTTTATTCTGCTCATGCTGCCGATGACGAGCTTTTTTTGAGCTATTCAGCTGGAGCTGATTCCGTCGCAGGCTGATTACCAAGTATCACCACATCAGCCATAACGGCAACCTCATCGTCCGCTTCTGCCCACCCATATTCGTCGATCTCATCATCATCCGAATCAGCGACTTCATCGTAAGGGCGCTTCAGACCATTCTTGACTGGGCTTGACGAAGAAGGGGCAGTCGGCTTATTGGAGTGGACATCGTTCGTTCCCTGTTCGTCACCCAATGGATGACGAAGCTGCCCACCATCAAGGACTTCGAATCGAGTGACAATCCCTGTATGACCAACCGGATCCATCGGCTGGAGATTCTTGCCTTGCAACTTCTGCACTCCGATAAATCGACCTGCAAAATCGCGGAACAACACAACGCGATTCCACACTCCAGTCTCCCACTCGGCACCTCCGATACCGGGCGCAATCGCGGCTCCTTTGCCACTGTCAGTCCTGCTGCGCGGACTACAACCAGTTGTCACGATGACGGCCATGCCATGGAGGGCGGCGAGTTTTGTGAGGCCTGAGATCAAAGAACCAAGGACCGCATAACGTCGACTGGCCTTCCATTTCTGCGATTCAGTTCGCGTGCTCGAGAGGTATGGTAGACGTGGGTAGTCTTGGTCAACAATAAGATTCAGGCTGTCGATGACCAGCAGCTTTGTCTTGGCCGGTGGAAATGACGGAGGTGGATGAAGCACAAGCGTCACCAGATGTGAGAGTGTATGTAGGATTACTCTTTGTAGTGAGTTTTTCGACGAGGATGCTGACGATTCGCCATCACGGTGACTCGATCCAGCAGTGACTTCTCGCGCAAGTGCGTCAACATTCGGCGAAGTAAAGGGTTTTGAGGCATCTGTAGACTGGCTTAGCAGTAATTCACAAACTCCAATGAACGGGAAATCTCAAGAGGTCAGGCATGAATGAAAGGACATAATTACCCAACCATACGACATTGCCTGCACTTTTCAAAGTCTCCCGAGCTACCTGCAGTCTATATACCACCAGAGATCAACAACGCGGCCCTCGAGAGAACGCTTGTTCTGTGAGGGAGAGAGACTCACGCCAGGAGAGTTTTTCCCGTGCCACTCGGGCCCCATATCTCAGTGACCTTCCCACGATCGATTCCTACCGACGAGGAACTGTCGTATCCTGCGAAAATCCGATCGAGACGGGCAAGGCCAGTACGAATTACGATTCGGTCGTCTTTTTGCAAGTCTAGAAGTGCTTCTGACGCGCTTTGTGTTGGCAGGCGATCTAAGCCAGCAAATCAGAATTCACTGTATCGGTTACAATGTTTGACGATATCGACGACCTACGAGACGATGATGGCACCGCAGCATTGGTCATGATGTTTTCAAGTATGTACAAGGCGCTGTTCGAGCCTCCATTTCATGCGATTTCAACTTGCTTAGCAGGTCTTCATGATGCATTGGGGCTTGGTGCGAAACATGTAAATGGTGGCTTCTTGTTGTGGAATCTCGATGTGGGACAACTTTTATTTATTGCTGCAAGGGCCTGTTGCTTCCGCCAACAACGGGGCTCAATCCTCTGTTGGAATTCGGCTCATGATCATATCACCACTTTCATCAACAGGAAAGCCTTACATCCATATGACAAGACAGATTAAACAATAGAACATGTCATAAAGTGATCAACAGGTTTTTATGTTGTACCGGATGCGGGATCACGGGCTCATTTGAACACCTGACAGCGCGCGGGTTCGTGCACGCGTTCCTTCCACTTCGCGACAGCCGACAGCCATCAAATTGACATTGGAGACCGCCCAAGCTCTACACGCCCGGTTGAACGATTGTACGCTGCTACGAATTATGAATCTGCGGCCATGAACAATCATTTTCCGCATCACCGCGACTAATATCCCTGCTGATCCGAACCTACTCAACATGGCGGATCTTGCCCCGGTCCCCAAGAGGCGCAAACTCTCCAACGAGCATGATGCGCCAAATCTGGACACCACAACAACGCCAACCTTCCATCATGTCGTTCCGGTAGTGATGGTATCTCCAAGCGCGGGAAATGCGACATTACCTGCCACGAAACCCATGAGCGAAGCCCAACGGGCGTGGCTGGCGGCGAAAAGTAAGAGCAAGGGTTACGCGAAACGAATCAATCCCAGTGCGACCGCGTCAATAGTCACCGGTGGACTATCGCCTGGAGCAAAAATTACGGTGGCCCACACTCAGAGTCCTCGGAAGCAACTTGATCCGTTGAAGAATCAACGCGGACAACAGCAGCAGCCAAGAAAGCCGAATGCGATCGAGGTCAAGAGCTTCTTTAAACAATTCCATGCACCACTCCCGGCGACCGCAGCTGCCAACGAAGGGGAAGGAGATGAGATACAGGTGGCGCCACGTGCAACGGGCAAGACGCCCGTACCGAAAGCGAGGAAGAATGCGCATGGAATCAAGATCACCAAAACGCTGGCCGAGGGAGTCGAGCACATTCCAACAAACGCGCACGATGGCATCGTCATTGGGAACGGTGAAGACGAGTTGAATGGACCTACAACATCGGCATCGCGGACTTCTTCTCAGCAAATGCGTCCGGTGCTGCCGCTGCCGCAATCTCATCTACTTACGCCCACGAAAGCTTCGAAGAAGCAGTTGGATCGACGGAAAACCCCCCAGTCCAAGGCCAAGGGTGTTAAGCTCGGGGTCGCAGGGAACGATGTGGCCATGATGGATATCGATGGGAGACGAGGAGCCAACACACCAATACCAATTTCGTTACCAAAGCCTAAGCCGATTGTACACCGAACGTGGCCGGTCTTCATTTTTGAGGGTCGACATGTCGGATCCATACAACAAATTTTAATGCAACGTCTCGCCCGGAAGCGGCCAATGCGATTGGTAGGCATGAAAGACGAGTATGCCAAGGTGTCCAGATTGGTTGAACAAACTGTGACGGCTGGCGAGAGCAATAGCATGCTACTGATTGGCGCTCGAGGGAGCGGCAAGTCTGCTATGGTCAACCAAGCCATCCGCGAGCAGAATGCTCAACACAGAGATGACTTTCACGTTGTCCGACTCAGTGGATTCATACATACCGACGACAAAATTGCGCTACGGGAGATCTGGCGGCAGCTTGGGCGTGAAATGGAGCTTGACGAAGATGAAGGAGCGGCAAAGAATTATGCCGACACGTTAACGACATTGCTAGCTCTGCTTTCCCATCCGGCCGAAACGGGACAGGTTGCGCAACCTGGGCACATCACCAAAAGTGTGATCTTTGTCATCGATGAATTCGATCTTTTCGCCGGTCATCCGCGCCAGACACTATTGTACAACCTCTTCGACATTGCACAGAGTCGCAAAGCACCCATTGCTGTTCTCGGACTGACCACTCGAATCGATGCAGTCGAAGGCCTCGAAAAAAGAGTAAAGAGTCGATTTAGTCATCGATATGTTCACCTAGGCCTGGCGAAGAGCTTCGGAGCATTTGAAGAGATGTGCCAGTCGGCATTATCCATTTTTGAGGAAGAGCTCGACGCCGACGAAAAGCAGCAGCTGGGGGTGTTGTCGGAAGAATCTGAAAATACGCTCGAGGCTGCCCTCGGACCGCTGACAGGGTCGTCTTCTGTTGTTCAGAATTGGAACAGCCTCACCGAAGAGATCATCGCTTCCACTGCTGTTGCGCATTACCTCCGACGACTTTACTACACTACCAAGTCTCTCCCAGACTTTCTTTCCACAATGCTTCCTATCGTTGCGACGCTACCCTTTTCGATGTCGGAAACCACCTCGACGCAGATACTCGCCCACATCACCGCCGAATTTGAAGCGCAATCAGTCGAACCCGCCGACTCCAAACTATCACTCCTGCCTTCCTTGAGTACTCTTCAACTCGCCCTTCTCATCTGTGCTGCACGTCTCAACGCTATCTACAGTACAGAAATCATCTCTTTTATCCTCGCCTACGAAGAATACAAAGGCATAGCTTCGAAAGCGCGCCTTCAAGCTTCAGCCGCAGGAGCGATTGCACAGGGCGCTGGCGCCCGCATTTGGAGCAAAGATGTCGCACGTGGAGCTTGGGAGACGCTGATCCGGTATGGACTTATCATGGAGGATGGTCGTGTCGCAAGTGGCAGTGGAAGGGTTGACGTCGGCTTGGAGGAGATTGGTAGTAGTCGTGCTGACTTGGGCAGCTGGGCGAGATGGTGCAAGGAGATCTAGCGTCTTCACGTAAAGTAACGATACCATGTGGCCTCCTCTATCATCCTAAACTGCATTCATGAGCGCTATGAATTTCCATGCTGATCTTTTCCACTCATGGTGTCATGGGACACTATCTTGTCAAATTCTTAGCGATATATACCGCAAAAATTCTCCCTCTCTCACTACCGTAACCACGAAGATTCAATCTTCGGAACCGGCTCGTGATACCATACCAAACGATGCGCCAAACTGCTTGGCAGCATTGGGATCACGTGATCGGCCTGCTGGCGCAACGGTAGCGCGTTCGACTCCAGATCGAAAGGTTATCCGTTCAAATCGGGTGCGGGTCAAATCTTTTTGATTTTTGGGGGGTTTCTGCGGATTCCGGAGAGGTCGATGAGCCGCGCATGACGTTGTGTTTTGCTTGGAGACCAGGCGATGATTCGACGATGTTTGGGTGGTCAGTGTGGTGAGATTAAATAAATGGCTACATGAATGAATGGCGTGGCTCTGGCGATATGAGCTGAAGCGTCGACTCTGGTGATCTATCTGTGGTATTATCGAAGGAGGGGATAAAAGACGCGCTGCCTTCATTGTTGCTTTTTCTGCAAAGGCGCTGAAGACGAATTCCCGATGGTCTTGTTCAGTCGCAGGAACATATCGAGTCCCATGAGAACGGCTGGAAGAGACGTATCAGCATTGACTGCTCCAAGACCGATGTCAGGACTGTCTTACCCAATGCAAGGTATGGGATGTAAAGCTTGCCGAGCTCGACCTTCTCGCTGTTGCTGTAACCACTCCAGGAGAGATATTCTGCAATGCACGTCGCCGTGGTGAGAGCAGTCTGAACGGAGTAGACAAGTAGATGGATTGGGACTTTAGGATCGTCTATTCGAGAACAGTTAGACTTGGGTCGTTGTGGCACAGGATAAGGCAGTGATAAGGTACCTCGCAAGAGCGCTCCAATGGCCCAGAGGCTCAATGGGACGTGATAGAGAAACTCCATCCAGATGTACATGTCAAACCATGCGGGCGGTGCGATGAAGAATTGATCGCGGAAGGTTGTGATGTAGAATTTCCGCAGCTCGGTGATGAATGTTGGTCGGATCGAGTCAGGATATAGAGGTGCGAGATCGACGCCTGGGAAGAAGATCAGCACAGTGCTTTTATCACTCTAAACAAGGTCTTTGTTGAAAACTCACAAAACATCACAGGTATGTGAATGAGGAAGAAGACCAGATACGCCAAATCGCGTTTTCGTGAGAATATCGATGTCATGATTGAGTGCTGTCGTCGGGTGTCGTTGCGCGAGTACTTGTGGTGAAAGAATTATGTCTTCGTTCTTTGATATCAAACACAGGTAACGAGGTCGTACGTTGCATCGCCCCCTTTACACACGTGCCTGGTGACTACTCAGGCGTGTGACTCCGTGTTCTCCGAGGCATAATTTCAGGCACGCAGAACTCCTCTCGACTTCCCTCCCTCCCGATTACTACTACTTTTAATCAATCACCAGACGGGTAAACACAGATTTGTCTTCAAAATGGGCGTTTTTGGAATTGTAAAAAATTCCGAACATGTGCTACCTAGTTACTGTCGTCTCAGATTTGTCGTGAATATGCTTGTACTGTACAAGGTTCGTCTATGTAATACATCCCGTGCACAAATATGATCTCGCATCCAGACCGTTTCCGGAATCTGGATGTGACCATGATTCTCTCCTCTGACTCGAGTCTTGACCGACCAGCTCTACCTTTTTGAGAATGGAGCTCTTGCAGCGCACACATATCAAACTTTGGTGCTGACGGGATCGTCGGTCGTCCCTGACCGGGTGCATATCCTTGGTGACGCCTTCTTCTCCGGATCTCGTCTCTGGAAGCTCTCGTCTAGAGCGCCCGTGAAATGATCGCCGCAAGGTCTTTGCCTACCACTGGTCGACCTGCAAGTTTCCCGCCCGAGCCGGTCAGGACCTTCATCACGATGCCAAGATTGCGACTCTTTGCGTCCAAAGAAGTTATCGCCTGCTCGACTGCCTCCTTCATTTCCGCCTCCGAGACGGTGTCCACATTGCTAGCATACTCTTGAAGCACTGTGGCCTGGGCATCTTCTTGCTGGGACAAATCTTCTCGGCCTGCGGCTTTGAATGATTCTCCAGCTTCTTTTGCGGCGGCAATCCGTTTTCTGATAAGTGACAATACTTGTACGTCTGTTTCGATCGCTCTTGAAGTTTTGGCAGCATTGGTGACTTCCGCGAGAAGTGCGCGAATGACACTAAGCCGAGCTGTATCTTTCGCTCTCATGGCAGTCTTGAGATCAGTCCTCAATTGAACAAGCAGAGGTGATGAAGGTGGGTTTGAACTGCTAGCTTCTGCAGCGTAGAAC
Source organism: Dissoconium aciculare CBS 342.82 (assembly GCF_010015565.1). Taxonomy (NCBI): domain Eukaryota; kingdom Fungi; phylum Ascomycota; class Dothideomycetes; order Mycosphaerellales; family Dissoconiaceae; genus Dissoconium; species Dissoconium aciculare. The sequence continues at coordinate 382,023 of NW_022984963.1, read as the reverse complement.
CGACAACGAGCACAATTGTAAACTTTCTGCATTGGACCACTTCGCATCCATACCCGTGAAGGAAAAATCATCCTTGCTTTTGAAGCCATCTCTGGATAATGCAAAATGTCTTGCGCGACTGCGATGAACCACCATCGACGCTCGAAAGATCGTGTCTCGCGGGTTCAAGTGCTTGTGAGTTGAACATTGAAGGCATTGAAAGGCCCAGGAACAGGTCTTGGCGCGCATAGAGCTCGGACGACGCGATGATGGACGCGTTCCGCTTGGGGGAAAGTTTGTATCGGAGCTATTGTCACATCTCTTGATTTATGCCCGACCTGTTCATTAGAGCATATACGAACACACTTCGACGTTCGCGCAACCACATCGTGACACTCTCCGTGTCTGTCGCAGGGACGGATATAGAGTGTTGATCGCTCAGTGACTTTGCGCTACCTTTACGCGTTGGGCACACTGAATGCGACAACATCAAAACTGCTGATGCTGTCCTGACAGCTCACGATCTCTCGTTTCTTCCCTTCGGCTGGTCACCATCCGAATCAGACTCGACAGATTTGAGCTTTACCCTGGGAATACATTATGGCCTCCGCACTGGTTCCTGCGACACCGCAGCGACCGCTGCCAGGCGCTTTCTTTGCGACGCCAGCCCAGCCAGTAGCACAACCGTCGATACACGGCAACACCATATTCGCCCAAGATGCGGCCAAATTACGAGTAGCGGCCACGAACACACCCACAGAGCCTGCTGGTACCGCGCGGAAATCCGAACCATCACCGGTGGAACGCGCAGCCCGTGTAATCAATGAAGCGCTCGTCGCGGAGGAGCGATTTCCTGAATTGGAGACATACATCAATCAGGGCGTGAGCGGAGATTATGATATACCACAAGGCCCCGCAAGGGCGCCCTTCCAAAAACTCAGAACCCATGATATTCCTTTGAAGCTGCTCGAACAGGCCAACTATACTGGTATGGCGATGCAGATGGGCATCTTCCCACCTCTCAGCCATGCTTGGATAGCTTTGGACAATGCGCTGTATCTGTGGGACTATACGCAATCGAATCCGGAAATTATCGGATACGAAGAGGCAACTCAGCCCATCACAGCTGTTGAATTGGTTCCGCCGAAACCAGGCGTTTTCATCGCGGACATCAAACACATGATTATCATCTGCACAGCGTCTGACATGCTTTTGTTGGGCGTGGCAACTCAGACTACATCAACAGGCGCACAGACGGTTGCCCTCTACAATACAAAGATGTCGATCCCAATTCGTGGCATCGATGTACGAGTGATTACTGCATCCAAAAAGACAGGTCGAATCTTCTTCACAGGCGCAGTAACAGACGACATTTTCGAATTTCAGTATCAACAAGAGGAAGGATGGTTCCGTGGCAAATGCAACCGCTTATGCCATACCAAAACTACTTTGGATCTGGTGTCTGAAAACGTCAAGACTGTAGGACATTTCTTCGGCTCGAAAGGCAAATGCAAGATTATTCGCCAGATGCTTGTTGATGATTCGCGCAACCTCATGTACACGCTCAGCACCACGAGCGAGATTAAAGTTTGGCTGATCAAAGACAACATCGAGCATGCCATGATGCGTCCGCTGGCAAGTCTGCTCCAAAACGCAGGGCATTTCGACAGTCGCACGGAGCTATTGACTGCTAAGGATGTCGAAATTGTGTCTATCAACGCGATTTCTGTCGTCCAGGCTCGCAAGTTAGGACTGATGGCGACAACAAACACTGGATGCAGGCTCTACCTCTCTCTGACACGTGGGTACGGTTCGCAGGCCGACGCACAGAACCCTCCTTCCAGCATGCAGATCATGCACATTCGGTTCCCGCCACGAGATCCACACCTGCCTTCGGCGTCACAGCCCGGACAATCCGCAATGATGCCATACAATACCCACGCTAACCAGAATAGCCAGATCGACTCTACATCCCGCTATCTGACACCTACGAACATGGGCTACCGATATTCCCCAGGATATTGGATGGCTTTCCAGACCCATCCTCAGGATGGAACACGGGATCGAGTATTCTGTACGGCTCCGGACTCGGCGCGGCTCAAATGTCCACAGGACAGTAATCAGATACGGTACTCGGAATCGGGTCAATGGATTGATTTGCCGGCCAATCTTCAACAGATCATGCCTTTGGGCGATGAGTTCGGCGCCACCAACGAGCCTCTTGGGTTCGGAAATGAGCTTGCCGTGCAATTTGATCGGGCATCCTCAGAATTTGCTATTGTCACAACTGCTGGTATCCAGATTTTGCGTCGCCGTCGTCTTGTGGACATTTTCGCCGCTTTGATGAAATATGGATCCTCCGACGACAAAGGGACGGAAGGCGAGGTCAATCGATTCGTCCGCACATACGGTCGTGGCGAAACTGCTGCTACAGCCTTGGCAGTCGCCTGTGGTCAAGGCCTCGACGTCTCAGAGAGTCGCGTTGCTAACGTCACCGACTCTGAGGTGATTGAGAAAGCTCGCCGAGTCTTCATTGAACAAGGTGGCAAACCGGAATACAGCGCGAACGCCGTCGTAGATCAAACAGCAGAACCTATCGACAATGTTCGACCAAGCCCTAGACACGAGGGCATGGCTCTGTACATCTCGCGCCTCGTGCGGCCATTGTGGAGAGCCAATGTCATGAAGGAGAACGCCGCACCCGGAGCGCCAGTCAAGCTCGGGCCTAATGTGAGCTTGGGCAGACTACGGCTTGTGCAGCGCGATCTGACTGCACTCAACGAATTCTTGAGCAAGAATACAAGTTTCATTGAAGGCCTGTCTGGTCCTCAAGCTCTTAGCCGTGTCAGCTCTCGACAGGAGGAGATTGCACTTCAGGGTGAAGCCCGCGCCATGACGAGCCTGTTGCGATTAATCGATAGCATCAATGAGGGCATTAGCTTTGTCATAACACTTTTCGAAGAGCGTGTCGAGGAAATTGTTGCCCTGCTATCTGATGAGAACAAGCGCAAGGCAAAAGAGCTCACGTTTGAACGTCTCTTCGTCTCTAGCTCCGGACGTGAACTTGCGAAGGATCTCACAAAGGCCATTGTCAATCGCAGCATCGCGAACGGAAGCAACGTTGATTCCGTCGCTGAAAGACTCCGCCGCAAGTGCGGCAGTTTCTGCAGTGCCGATGATGTAACCATCTTCAAGGCACAAGAATTGGTCAAGCGTGCTTCAGAAGCTGGCGCGCAGTCCGAGTCAGCGCGAATCAACCTCAACGAGAGTCAACGTTTGTTTCAAAAAGTTGCGAGCAACCTCGGCGATGAATACATCGAATGGACGGTCGACCAGTACGTGTCGATGGAATTTTTCGCTGGCGCATGTCAACTGTGCCTTGTCGTTGCTGGCGAACGGGACAAGTCGAACAGAGCGATGGCTTGGATGAGGGACGGCCGACCAGGATCTGATTCTCGCCAAGCATTCTTCGACCAGCGGTTCAGATGTTACGAATTCGTTTTCGACACTATCAAATTCCTAGATGATACGGTAGCGCGGGCTCCCGACGTAGCCACCACGCATCCAGTCCAGGCGAAGAGGATAAACGAAGCTTACGAAGTCATCAACAGTTCCGAAGATCGAATCTTTTTGACCTGCCTTTATGACGAGTACATTCGACAAGGTAACCCACTTCGACTTTTGGATATCGAGAACCCCTTCGTTGTTGAGTACCTTCGACAGCGGAGCAATGACAACCGTGCGCATGCCGATTTGCTCTGGCGATACTACGCACATAATGATCTCTTCCTGGACGCTGCAGCTGTTCAGCTCGACGTTGCTCGCTCGCACTTTGAGCTGCCATTAGAACAACGAATAGAGTATCTCAGTCGCGCTAGAGCGCATGCCAGCACCAGACAAAACATGCTGCTCGACCCACGGAAGAACAAGCAGAAGTTGATGCGGGAGGTCTCTGATCTCTTGGAGATTGCCAGCGTACAAGACGAGATCTTGGAGAGAATCAAGGGCGAAACACGTATTGCCCCAGACCGGAAACCGACCCTGATCGCTGATCTGAATGGTCCCATCCTCAGCGTTGGCACCCTCTTCAGCTCTTACGCAGATGCCGCTGGATACCACGATTTCTGCATCATACTGTACCAAGTCGCCGATCACCGGAATCCTGCAGATATCCAGGCATCATGGCGATCCCTTATTGACCAGACGGATAGCGGTGCTCCTGAACAAGTGCAGCCATGGGAAGCGGTAGGTGATGAGGTCCGGAGAATGGGCCGTCGTCTTCACACTGCCAATGCCAGCTTTCCGATCCAGTTCCTGCTTCCACTCTTGGAGCGCTACGCGATCGACCCCAAGCGACAATCGACGCCGCCTGAGTCATGGGCGGTTGACCTCTTCTTGGATCTTGAAATTCCTCACGAAACCCTGCTTCCAGTTCTGGAACAAATGTATTACAGTAATGAACAGCCGTTCATCGGCAACAAGCGCAAGATCATCGCGGCTAAGATGGTCCACCTCATTCAAAAGTGGTTTGAAGTCAGCGAGCGAAGCGGTGAGCGGGTGCTATTTGGCGGCGAGGAGAACTTTTCAACCGTGCAGGACTGTCTGCAGACTTTGTTGCGCCAAGGTCAGCTCACAGACGCCTGGAAGAGGACAGCCGAAGCTTTGGAGGCACGTGTATTGCGAGCGGTCAGGTGATGTAGGGACAAGCGACGCGGAGAATTCCCATTGAGCTAATCTATTGTCCTTGCATTTGCGATGAGATCCAGATCATTGGGCTGAGTGTAATTTTCATGGGTGATTATGTGTGCTTAGCGCAGGCGTTGTATCGTAGACACTTGTACAACTATCCCGTCATATTACTGTTTGACCACGTTACACGTCGCTGGTATGGATGCTTACTTCATGTCGAATTAACTCGTTGACTTGAGATTCCCATCTCCGTCGACGTATGGTAGTGGCCGCTGTTGGTCATGAGGAAACGGCGAAACAAAAGTGGGGGCAGAGATCGAGGCTGCTTCAATCGCCATCATCTATTCTCTGATCCGCTGCGAGATGAACATGTGATCGAGCCTACATGAATGTTGTAATAATTGAATGGGCCCAAGAACTGCCGCCCAATCGGTCGTTGTACAGTAGTTCAAACCAACACCAAATGCATGACACTGGGCTAAATAAGCAGCCCTCGGTAGCATTTTCCCTACGTAAAGCCATGACTCACCCGCAAGCCTCGTATACTCTCGCAACATAGCTTCAGATAACTTACGCGTCAAGGACCGGGTTTGCCTCGAGCTTTCCGACGTCTTTCCAGGTCTGAGAGGAGACGGCTGATAACGCTGGATCGCCGGAAAACCACGGTCGGACAGGGGCAGACGTTGCACTCCGGCCTAGTGCGAATTTGCCGAGATGAAGATCGGAATACAGAAGGCAGATGATGGATTTCAGTGACGCAATGGGATCGCAATCTCGCAGGGACCCTCCTGGCCGCTGGGACACGACCAAGACGGTGCTTGGCGTGAATTTGTTTCGCAACACTAAGGGATGTTTTGCTGATGGAACTGATGTCAGGTTTCGACGTGTTAGCACAAGTCACCGATTGCAGTACATAAGCTGCATATCCGCCTGCATGAAGATGCGTGGAAGACGGCCTTGAGGGCCCGGTTAGCACGCGGAGCTCGAGCATGCGTGTGGCTTTGGAGGGTTGTACATGCCCAGTGACGGCTCTCCACTCATCAAACCGGTCCGTTAGGTCGCACACACCCAGAAAAACCAGTAAATAGTCCGTCTTTGGCCCCTAGGTACGCAGGAACCAAGCCTTACGACAGAACGGTGATACTTTCTGGATCCTATCCTCTTACTTGTCGTAAAGGAAAGAGAGTAATGAAATTGGTGCGCAGAAGATCAGATGAAACCTAGCCAGATTGGCGGGACGGAATGTACAGTATACTCAGTGTCAAAGCCCAGTCCCATGGCCGTGGCCGTGGGTCCATGATTTACTGGGACGGCCGTTGAAGATTGTCGGCTTGTGTAGGACGACTAGTGGTAATGATACACACAAGTATCGTTAGCCGACGTGGTACTCCCATCGTGGGCGACCGCGCCGCAATGCCACCTCTAGCCTTTTCTTTTTCTGTTCACTAGCAGTATAGTCCGACAAAAGCTCATGTTCATGTCGTTGCGGTGCTCGTCATGCTCGTGCCTCTTGGAGACAAAGGGCGAGAAGTACGTAGTCCGGGTGACTGGGGCGACTCCATAGTCTTGGTCCGGACGGTGTAACCACACCATTTCGGCAGGAAGAACCTCTGTCGTGCGATGATATGTATTTCATTGTCAAGGAGGCTCATGTTACGTACTTGCATGGTGACAAGCGTCAATCAGAGGAGGGTGTCCGCCAGCTAACGTTTCGACTTTGATGAGCCCATCAAACGTATGCCGGTAACAATGGAAAGCATCAGCCCATGTGCGACCAATCGACACCTCGTGGGTTGTTTACGTCCGTTGTTCACAAGGTGGCTTGCTGCATGCAAATGATTCCGACTTGCAGTAGTGAAAGATGTCCCGAAGGTCGGAGCTATTCGGCTTGCACCTATTGTCGTTGCGGTAGCACAGTCCGATCACCCAGAAAAATCAGGAGGTACGTCGCGATCTATGCCATGTTCCGTTCTTCATGCTCCGGCGTCTAGAGCTAGTGACTGGTCGACTCAGAAGCGTGCTGAGACGGCGTATGTTTAGACCGAGACAACGCAGAGATCTCCCGCGCGATACCTATTCTTTCGGACTACTCCGCCGTCATCACGCTGCTTTGTTGCGCGACGCCCACTATTTGCTGTCTGCCAGCCAAGCTTCGATATGCTGCGATTTGTTGATGTTCCCGGCACAGCTTCATCGGCGAAAATAGCTGGATGTCGGGCTAGTATTGCCTAAGTACGGCCTTGGGCAAGGTTGTGGATCCGCTCTCGGCGTGAAAGAGACGAGATATCTCCCTTTGATCGTTTCTTCAGTCTCATCTTACATCATGAATCGTGGTCAGTCTTGCCCTCACTGGAGAACCGAGCTAGGTCCATAATGTCGGTTGTTCCTCAACCACAAAATGATAATTGTGTTCGGTTCAACGATCGTCTTTATTCGACGTTCGCTGTGACCAATCGTATACATTGCGTGCCTGTTGACGAGGTAAGTTGCCGTTTTGGTAGGGAAACGATGCTCTACTCTCCGCAATAAACGACTATTTCTACCTCCCATGCTGATTTGATCGGACCCGCGTAGGAAGAAGAACAACTTTCAGACGAATTCAACACACTTCTGCGGGAGCTACTCGGCCGAACAGTCATACCACCGATTCCATTAGAGGATATAGATGAGCCATGCGTATTGGACTGCGGATTCGGCAAAGGCGCCTGGATCGATGATCTGCTTGAAGCATACAATAGCCAAGAAGTTCTGGTGAGCTCTCATTGTCGCCGTGCAATGACACTGTCACGAACGAGACTGGGCGAGACGGCAGGACTCGGCGGTCGACTCACGCTGACGATCCGATCGTGCAGGTGACTGGTGTCGACATCTTCACAGGACGAGGGACGACCAGCGATGAAGAGGACGAAGAAGAGCAAGGAGGCGTCATGGAATTTGAAAAAGAGCGGTGGAACATGAATGAGACCTTTCAGAGGTCTGCGCTGTCTCCTAAATCGTTTGACCTCATCAACAGTCGTATGCTCGCCGATGGTCTCAATGCTCCACGTTGGCCTTCCTTTGTCCATGAGCTCTATCAATTGTTAAAGCCCACCGGCTGGGTACAGATGGTGGAGCCGCAATTCTTGTTTCAATCTGACGCCGGTGAAGACCTGCCGTTCCTGCATCATTGGTGGAAAAGCTACGCCGACGCGCTTCAATGGTGCAACAAAGATGCTCGCATTGGCACGCGTCTCTCCCAGCACATGACAGAGGCAGGATTTGATGAAGTTTGGTCATATCCTTACAGACTTCCGATCGGATCGTGGGATCCCTCCGTCGGCCTGGGAAACACCGCATTGGAGATTTTCAAACGGATTTTGTACTCTCATTCGGCTTGGTTGTTCATGCACAGTCCGGGAGGTATGACTCCGGCTGAGCATGCGACGCTATTGCGCGGTGCGTTGGCCGAGCTACTGAATCCGAGTTATCGGATCTATATCCATGTGTAAGTGGAGACCCGTTGTTGGAATCGCGCAGAGCTGACATGAGCGAAGCCACGTTTGCATCGGCCGCCGACCTCTGGAGTCCGATTAAGAGGAAGCTTTTCGGCTTCGACCGCACTCCTTCAACCACGCAGCATATGGTTGAATGAAGAAGCATCATGGCGCGTTATATGAAAAATCAAGAGATACCGTTATGGGAATAGAACGCGCGAAGCCGCCGTTGACAACAGGCCAAGAATACCTTGAGACCCGCCTCTCGCAGCGTTGAGCGTCAGACGAAAATTGGTGCACAGTATCCACTTCATTTCGAGTATCAACTCAAAAAGGCATTCGGATCGCGGAGCAAGCGAGCAGACAATCAAGACTTGGTGTTGGTCCAGCAGCACCATCGCACATTGCCCTTCTTGTCGGGGTTCAACACGCGGATTGGTGGAGGTAGCTGAAAGCCACGCGATGGCACTTTTGGGATTCGATTCGGCTTGGGTGAAGCGGACTGACGAAGCCGTTTTGAACGACAGGGAGCCGCGGCAGCGATTAAACATGATACCCAAACAATATTTGTTACATTCGACCTTTGTTGTCCTTCAATCGCGTATGGAGGACACTGCCGCAAGACGAACAACGAGCAATAGAGAATTACACATGGCCAACAATTTCACGCCTGAGAATTGTGTCATCGCCCTACCTTAGCTCCGTCGGCGCGTGTACAAGGAATGTGACGAGACGTGCAGAATGCAACTCCGTCACACGTTCCGTTAGCGGCGGTGAAGCCGTGGACTCGACGGAACACATTTTTGAGCTTGAACTCTATGGCGCAATATACGCAACTAAATTTTTGAGCAGTATTCCGGGTGAATTGATTAGATTGCTACGGTGTCTGCTATCAATAGAACCCTATGATACCGCCGAGGACATATCTCAGTCGCGTCGACTATGCATTTCGTCTGTTCGCTGACGGAGTATTGTTCAGAGCATGGAGGATTAGAGACCCGTTTGACGTTCCCTCGAGCTTGGCTTGCTGTCCGTGTGTTCATATGAGGCCATCGTCGCTCAAGCTCTTGGAGGATTCCATTGAATTCAACCGATAGCTTACAATATGCACGAACACTTTGCTCGCCTCCTTGAAGCTCAATTTCCACCGAGTGCGATGCGGACTTACAATGAGATTGACAGCACGGTAGTTTTAAGTGCCTGAGACTAAAGTTTTGCCAGAAAGTGTGTGGTTCCGTGTGCGCGTGGAGGATTGCATGCATCTCAGGAAAGCGTCGCTGGAGCGACTCGCCAACAAGGCGCTGTCAATACTTACATAGGTTGTAAAGCGTGTTCCCCTCAATGGCGCCGCATCGTGATGCAATGCGCAGAAGCGATGTCCAAGACTGGACGCGTGATTCCCAAATGCTGCTTTGATCATGCTCAATCACGTCTGCAACCAAGGAAATGCTTTTAGTGGAGCCAAGCAAAGTTACTAGCGATTGTCGCTCATGCTCGAAGGCGACTTGTCTAAGGATACCCACGATCGGAGCAGGCCTGATGTCTTGATCGCTTAGAACTGTTCTCTCGCGACCTGCATGAAGCACTCACTTCTTGATGTGTGTCACCAGCGCGGCAAGTCTTGCCCATGAGAGCAGCAATGCAGGAATTGTCTCCGGCTAGTCGAAGTCCATATTCCAAGAAAACAGCAGGAGGGCTTGCCAAAGTGTAAGCATTCTCTCGCGAGATCACCGCACGATTTAGAATGAGCCATCACGCATTGACTGAACGGTTGTCGCCGTGTCGGTCCAACCGTACCATGCGGACACTCCAGGATCGTTGGTTCTTAAACCCGAAGCTGCCCATGCGGCGGCACACCCCGAGTCTGATTGAGGCTGCGTCTAATGAGGACATCATGAGCTCGTTCTCACATTTTAGGACATGCTGCCATGGTAGGTGGAGTGGCGGGAGATCACCTCCATCCCACGGGATCGCTCATGGTATGAAATCATTTGTTGTGTGGCAAGGGCATCAAGACCGGTCCGGAAAAGGAGATCCCTCCTTCCACGAGTGATCTGCAGCGCACGAGCACAGCAAGTCATTTGATTATACGCCTATACGACCGGATTTCTGGACCGTAGAGGGAGGACAGAAATATCTTGGCCTGTAGAGAAGCTGTCGCCGTGGTCCCGCGGTCCCACTTGTGGAGAAGAGTGTTGCTTGGCAGTTATGCGAGGTCAGGCCATATATAGGCTCGGCTTCCCTAGGCATCCAAGCCAAAAGCCAATGACGATTTCGAGTCTGCACGGCGCAACTGCGAATGCGAACACAGCCGAGGAGCTGATGCCAGAAGTGACGGCGATGGCGCTGCCAGCATGACTGCGGCTTGCCACCGAGAGGTTGGGATGCAACCTTTCGACGAGCTCGATTCGTTGCATCGTGGAAATGCCAATGCATCTTTGCGCCGCTCTCAGGGTAGCTCTTTCCAATTTTGTCTACGGTTGATCCGTGTGATGGTGCCGTGAATTTATCTTTGCATATTCGCCTTCTTGCGTACGTCTGCCAACTCGGCTAGCTGATGGATGGAGGTGGCAAAGCGACATTCAGTTGATTTGCAGACTCCCTGCATACACCATGACGGACGCCAAATCTGATAACCGGGTAGGCAGGTGGCAGTAGGCATCACAGTGCAAGGTTATCGTGACTCAGAGAATCTGTTTGCCGACTTCGTCGTTTCCTCGAAGGTCTAGATCGTCTGGTAGAGATGTGGTCTGATGGTGCGACAAGCTCCGTGCCCAGCTATCAAAGCCTTAGGCATAAAAATCGGTCACAAGACAACATGCTTGTTTGGGACTTTGGAAAGGGTGAAATTGCATTTGTGATGGGTTGAATCAACCGATGTGTGAAGAGACTCCCAACATGCGCGAAGAATTCATTCCGCGCTCCCGCTTACAAGACATTCATTTTTTTCCAAACAGAATCCTTCTTCCCAAAGCGGCTTTAATTTTGTCGCTTGCCAGCAGAGAATCCTTCGCGCCGAGTACCCGCCCGAAAGCCCAAGCGCCGGCCATCACGATAATGCACAGAGAACTCCATCATGAGCCCCAAAAAGCGCTCGAGAAACAAAACGTCTATCACAGGTGTTGAAAGGAAATACTGTGCAGCCACCCTCAGACCGTAGCCGCAACCAGATTTTGACGTAAAAGTGCCTTCAAGGCCAATGTTCGGGTGCAGACCTCCACCAGTGGAGCGGGTATTGTTGAGAAAGAGGACAACGACCTCCGATGATGTTGAGGACCATTTCCAAAGTCTAATGAAGCTGCTGCCCAGGCATCTCCGGAGCGCGTCAATGTCTCGGCGAGAATCGAGAGGAATCGTTCGAGGTATGGAATGTCTCCGAGGAGATTGCCCGATGCGATACCACTGCTTGCGCCAATTTCGTAACGTGTAATTATGATACGAGCGGCATAGACAAGCAAGTTCAGTAGTTGCGGATTCCGACTCGCGCAAGAGCAGGACAGGATCATAACGGCGATGTGCAGGATTGATCGATTGGCAGCCATTAAATCCGCGACGGTGCTGGGCTCAGTAGAGCTTGTGGCCTGCGTTGACAGAGCCTTGGTTAGTCTCGCAACACAGGTCTCGCCGGTCTGCGCAAAGCGGCATTCCAAAGTCGTTGCAGCAGCCGGTTGACCATCTCTGAGCCACGCTTCCGGGAGCAATGCTGAGTTTGTTGTAGGTGGTATCACGGGCATGGCAGTGTTGGTGAACGTCATGGGGTGTCCAGGTATATCTGTGCGGGAAGAGTCAAAGGCGCTTCCAGAAGCACCCGCTACATGAAATGCATTGACACCATGCAACGTTGGATTTTGTGCGCCTGCACTTGAGGAATATGATGCCGTCATCGTGGGTGAATGATCGACGGAGAGGGAGCCGAAGCCGAAAGTTGAATTGACTGGCGATGATGATACACTGTAACCATCGAGGTAACCGCCAAATTGATCAGTGGGAACCGTCGGCATCATATATGGCGACATGTATGGCGAGGCGAGAGATGCCGGATATGAATCAACGCTGCCTGCAGCAGTACTGATGATCTCTGCCATCGACGATGAAGACGGCATACCGTTACTCGACCAGTTCGGCGTTGAACTTGATGTAGCAGTCGGCGATGCCAGAGAGCAAGACTCTGGTGATGTCGGTTGGGTGATAGAATCGGATCTTCCAGGACGACGGCCCGCGCGCCTGCTATACGAATAACCACAGTGTAGGTGACGATCTCGACAGCGTGAGCAGGTGGGCTGATCTTTGTTGCATTTGACTTTGGCTTTGGCACAGTGATCGCAGCTTTCTTTGAGTTTAGGTCGAGACTTCATTGTCGTTGAAGGCGTTGCTGGCATCGATGTTGACGAAGAGCGATCGTGCGTGCCTTTTCGAGGTCGACCGGCAGGTGGAGAGTCAAGGGTTGGGATGCTGACGTACTGCGGAAACACGTCGACGGCGTTCCTGGGTGGAGCAACGAGCGAAGACATTGGAGTGACTTTGGTGTACGGTGGCTTGCTGGAGAGAACGAAAGAGGAGGAGGCTGAGTAGGGAGGGGAAAGCAGGAAGGACTAGGGAAGTTCAGACCTTATACCGAGAACGATCACTTGCACCTGATCGCGTGCAAGATGTCAAGTAGTCGTTAAAGGGAGAATAGATCCGCCTTGTTATGTTAGAGTTTCCATCGGAGTAATGTACACCATGTCTACAACCAAGCAATGTACATAACCCGGCACTGATCGAAGTCGATGATCACCCACCGCGAATCCGAGCTGAAGGACCATTTGGGGTCCTCCTTCCGCTCGAGAGGGGTGGGCGGACGACTGTGCTTCAGGATGGGATACAAGCACAGCGCGTTGGTCGACAGAAGGCGTTGCTGGACCGGTGCCATGCTGATCCTGGAATAGACTGCGGATCCTACGAAACATCATAACTGCAGCGTGCGATTACTAGCATCTCCACCATGCACAGGCGGTGCTGTAAGCACCTCTCACACTGAAAGACGAAAATGCCCAGCGCCGAGCAATGTCGTAGGATAACGCTAAACATGTCGGTGCATGGGGATGAGGAGTGTCATGTACAGTAGCCGACTCGGTGGATGCTCCCTGGAGATGTCCGCACATCCCACACGACCAACAACGGGAAATGCGAAGAGACTGAGACTGAGGAATTGCGAGCAACCACACGGTTGTAGAATATGCGAGGGGAGGTGTCATGAGAATTACAGCCCTGAAGCCTCCATCAGCCCCCCAAAGCCAGCACTTGAGGTGCGCTACACCCTGTCCGCGCGGGTGGCTGTGGACGGTCCCACGACGGAGCACAATTGGCGCACGAGCTCGTTGCGTATCTCATCCTGTTGTGCAGGTATTCTTCACGACTGCCATCATCGTACCTTGATGAAGGATCGACCAATCTCGCGGCGCAGTGCACGGGTACAATACTAGAGTTGTACTGCTACGCACATCCTTCAAAGCGACCGACCAGGGTGAAGCGGTGGACACATGAAGCGGTAGGCGAATGGGTACACAGTCGGCACTTCACCTTTATCTGATCCGCACGTGCATGCGTACACCAGGAAGCAGAATCCGAGGATGCATTTTGTAGGCAAACCCGCCGCGATCCACGACGAGACGGGTTGAAACTATCCGTCGTCGCCAGCCCTTGAGGCGTATTGCGTGAATCTGGCTGCTGGATGATTAGCGAACATGCATGTGGAATTCGCCGTCTATGGCCGACAGACTTCAAGTCGGGATTCTCTTCATTCACCTCATGTTCGACCAGTCACTCATACACTCACAATGTGTCCCACGGGCAGTCTTTGGCAGCGTGGTTTCCACTATAGCTTGCATGCTGTTCACACAATGATCCTGTGCGAGAACCAAATACCATTTAGATCGCCAGCCTGGCGTGGGAAAAGCAAAGCCATGTCCTCCCGCGGTGTGGTGTCCGTTAGCAGGTTGCATGCGCCACATGTTCACGTCGTCGCATTGCACGAGACGCAATGCTTCACACGTGGCAATGCGAAGTGTCATCGTTTGCTCCGATTCACGCCCACGGAGATCATACAAATGTTCCCACGCCCGACGTGCGTTCGAAGGATTGAGAGACTTCATATTAGCATCGCGAGCACTAATTGATGATGAAACGTTGGGATTGGAAACGCGCAAGCATTGCACATCAGCGTGGGATGTCAAACTCGCTAGGTTGCCTTCAGCCGTGTCCCATACGTTCTGGGTGGGAGTGAATGTCAAGCAAAATTACCACCATCGTGGGAGCAGGAACACAACCGAGCAACGGTTTCTCTGCCGGTCAACCCAGTAAGACAAGCTGCCGTAGCTGCATACAGTGCTTTCGTTTCGTGTCGCTCCTTGGAAGGAGTCGGTTACTGCGATTGGCGAGGGATCAACATGGCCTACGCGAGTAGGCGAACCGGTTAAAGTAGCCTCCTTGATAGCCGATTGATCGGCAACCCGATGTCCCAAAGGGGTATGTACAATCCGCCAGGTTCAGATACCCGGTTCGTTTGTTCAGATGATGTCCATCCGGCCACATGGCGACAACGAACCACATCAGATTGACATACAGTAGTGGCTTGCGCAGGAGAGGGTCCTTCTTCGGTCCCTTCCTACAGCTTGCAGAAATATGAGGCCGCGCTGGACTCCAGGCTGGTGAGATGGCTTTGCTGTTGTACCGCGAATAGCCAAAACACGGGCGCATCGGACGCCGCAGAAGGCGAATCAGCGCCAATATTCGTTCAGCTCAGGTGGGCCGTCACGAACTCGAAATAGCATGCGATGCCAATACCCAATACTTGGCTACTGAAGGCCTGCTCAAGTGCCCACTGCACGCCTGGGCAGTCTACTGAATGAATGATGATCGTCACAACACGTTCATTTCAGCAAAGCGGTCCAATGTACAAAGGACATCCCAAGGACTCAGTCGACGCCGCCAAGTGCAAGTATGGAAGACTGTGGATCTGACTCTTGAGCAGTACGCCAAGCCATCACGACTTACTGATTACCCTCTGGGCTCGATCTCATGATGTATTGCGATCATCAGTCGTGCGTTGGCGAGGAGATGGCTATTCCCGCGGGTTTTGTATCGCACTGGGATCGCGAAATTTGTAGGATCAACTTCGGGGGGTGGAATGGTGGGCATATAGCCAACAACATTTGGCTAGGGATAACTATGGTCCAAGCAAGTCCATCCATGGGTCGAGCGTTTTGTGGCTCAAAATGACTCGAGACGACAGGAAGATGAACATGATGCGGCTGTGTAACGATCACTCCAAGGTGTAGCAGGGCGTGCACGGGTGGGATACCGTCTATTCCGTGACGCACTGTCGCAGAACATGGCAACTTCGCCGGCGCGGCAGGCGGTCCGCACTGTGCTTTTTGTTCCTTTTGTCCCGTGGTGGAGGCGATGGAAGAATCTCTCGGCGCCGGATACATCGGCCACTAAGTTTGTATAGTAAATTGTCCGGTCTCTACAGTAGACTGTCCGTTGGCTTTTCATCCTAAACGATGATTATTTGCCTAGAATATCACCGTTATCTTCCCAACAGTTGATATGCAAGGACGGGTCGAGATTCTGGCTCTCCACCTATCTCGCGGTAGGACGATAGCACGATACGGCTTGTGACAATGCCCATGTACGTACGATGCGCTGATGTTACCTCGTGAGTAGCACTTCACCTACAGGCAACGCGACTGCCACTACTGCTACCACCATTATCCCCAAGGTGCATGCTGCATGTACGTCCATCTTATCGGCATGCCCATGACTTAGTGTGTCAATGAGAATCACAGCTTGGCGCGGCGTCCGCTGCATGCCAAGGGCTTCCAAGACGATGGTCTCACCTCTCGCTGAATTGAACCACCTTCCTGCCTCGGAACCATGCAGATCTTAGGTGAGCATCGCCGAACTGGCATCGGATTGGATCAGAAAAGGGCGATCATCTCCGTGAGGATAACTCATCCAGTGCTGTGCAACATCAACTATCAGGAGCAGAAGGGAAGATCTTATCGCGCGCTGGCGTGGCTGTACTGTTTTGTCCATGCTCCGCGATACCACAGGGCGCCCTCGTCGATGTATGTAGAACTGGCGAAGACGCTATCACGCCACCATCCGCTCAGAAGCGAGGATTCCAGGCAAGGAAGGACAAGCGCCGGTCGAGGAACCATGTCTGGTGCGACCATCCATCACGGCACTATTTCCTACGAAGCTTATCAAGATTGTGCCGGGCATGCTTGCAACGAACAAGAGTGCGACGATCCGCATAGTGATTGGCCAGCGATCCTTCAAGAAAGCAAACCCTGCCTTAACCCTATCTGTTTAATTGTCGTCCGATGCAGAGAGAAGACGCATGGAAGACTCTCGACGATTCACTTGCACCTCTCGACATCGTAACAGGATGTTGTTCGGTTAAAGTGACTCGCATCTGATGTAAGACGGCTCTGGAGCGACTTCCTACGCCCTGACGCCATTCGTTTGGGTCAAACGCGACCGTGGGCTTATACTTTCGATTGCCCATATGTCCAAGTCCGACCACAGGATCGGCAATGGATCTCGCAATACGTGCCCTCCACTGGCCATCGTCGCCCACGTAGGACAAAGGTAACGTAAGTTGGAACACAAAGTACACGTACGCTCCGCAGATCGGTGCATTCCAAGATCCCACCACACAAACCCCGATCTCACTCAATTTTCATGTGCTCGGCATGGGAGAGAAGAAAAGGTCCCATTTTAATGGTCCTACGTCAGAAATCAATAAATTTCTCTGGCGAGATGCGAGTGATCGTCCCAATGTCGCAATGGATTTCCCCTTTCACACACCCATACCTCTACCCTTGACAAGCGCTCAATGGCCGTACGCGATCCACCACACCCTGAACGTGCAGCGACCGCATATGCCCGACCATCGATCAGGCTTCCCATCTCGATGCGCCAGGAAATGACACACAATTTCCCTCTAGAAGGACCCCCTCGCAACCCAGACAACCTCAGCGGCGGACTCTCACATGGGAAGGAATAAAATGGTAAGAGGGTGCCACCGCAAAAAGGACAGCCGGCTGCTGTACACTACACGTGGGCATTAAAAAAGCACACTTTTCAGCCCCGACCCGCGTGCGTCATGCCGTGTCCCTCGAGGGGGAAGGGAAAGAAAACAGCCAGCCCGCCCCCGGCCACGTGGCAGCGGCTGTGTTCCGCGGGCGGCGGGCACGAGCGGATTTTGGGGCTGAACGTGGATGGAGAACCCAGATGACGATGAGCACACCAGGCGAGTTCGCACATCGGTTTGACACGTGCGAGGCGTCCGTCATACATTGTGTTTTGTCTTTCGAAACCGAGGGCTTCAGCTCCAGCTCTGCCTTGCGAAGGACATGAGCGGCCTTCCGGCCGTGGCGCACAACCACCCACACACAGACACACGCGCACGCACACACACTCGTCGGAGTCTCAGCATTCTGCAAGCGATCACCATGCGCGTTGACATATGCACCTCTCTCCTCCTCCGGGACCGCCGAATAGCATGACCCGTGCGGTCTCGGGAATCTCACGTTCTCCTCATCAATATGGTTTGGCGTCACCCATCTCTAGCCGGGCTGGGCAGACCGGTGTCGGAATTTCATTACGACGACGATGATGATGCCCGGACAATTGGCGTTTCTTTCTGAAACTCCGGAAACAAAAAGGCAGTCGAGATGCGCACCACCATACAGCAGGAAATTGGCAGACCTCGCGAACTTGTCGGCGCGCCCCCACCGTGACTGCGGAGGACCAGGGCATTGCCATGCATGGGAAACAACGCGAACACCGCCTCGTCGCTTGGCAAGGAAGAGTAATCATCAGAGCCCTTATTCTATTCAATGTGGTTTTCTATTTGTTGATTTTATTCTCTCTCTCCCTCTCCGTGGGGAGAGTGCGTAAGCATAAGCATGACCCAGTTTCTCACGAAACCCAGACACCAAGGGGGGGGCTAAGGAAAGTGAGGCTCGCAATCGCGCAATCGCAATCGCCAGGTCGCTTATGGCTCGTCGACGACCTGCGTCGTCAGGCCCGTCTGACCCTCGGTCTCCTCCGCAGGCAAGGCGGTGAAACCACTCTCTGTCAACCGGACGGCGCCGGCCCTGACGAGCGCTTGGGCAAGATCGTCCTTCAGGTCATCTAGGTCCTCGATACCAATGCACAGGCGGATGATGTCCTCCGGTAGGGCTCGCTCCTTCCTCGTCGCTGGGTCGATGCTCGCGTGGCTCATGCGGCAGGGCATTGAGATGAGGCTGTTCACGCAGCCGAAGGACACGGAGATGCCGAAGAGTTTGGTGGATTCGACGATGCGCTCCGACAGGGCGATGGAGCCGGTCTCGAAGCTGAGGACTGCGCCTGCGCCACGTGCTTGTGACCAGTGGAGTTTGTATTGAGGGTGTGATTTCAAGCCAGGGTAGCGGACTTTGAAACCGTGTTCCTCGAGATATTCGGCAATGGCGTTTGCGCTGGTCTGCTGCTTCTCCATACGGACGGCCAGCGTCTTGATCCCGCGAAGCAAAAGCCAGCTATCAAATGGTGCCAGACCACAGCCGGTCGAGTTGATCATGAAATAGAATTTGTCGGCGAGCGCCGTGTCGTTGACGCCGATCACGCCCGCCATGACGTCGTGGTGACCGGACAGATACTTCGTTCCACTTTCGTAGACGACATCTGCGCCGAGATCCAATGGGTTCTGAAGGTACGGCGAGAGCATGGTGTTGTCCACGGCCACGATGGCCTTGGGATTGGCAGCGTGCGCCGCCGCTGAGATGCCTGTGATGTCCACCACTTTAATGAGCGGGTTCGTGGGCGTCTCCAAAAGGACCATGGTGGTCTTTTCTGAAAGAATTTCCTTCACTGCTGTCATGTTCGTGGTGTCCACGTGGTGCACAATGATTCCACCATTGGTCTTCAGATAGGTGAGCAGGCGGTTGGTGCCTCCGTAGAGATCATCACCTGTGACGACCTCATCGCCCGGCTTGAGCACTCGCGTGATGACATCCAGGGCGCCCATTCCAGAACCGGCGACCAGCGCACGGTTGGCGTTCATGATCTTTGCCAGGTGGCGCTCGAGATGCGTCCGCGTAGGGTTTCCACTCCGCGTGTAGTCATACTCTTGACCCGGTCCACCTTTGAAAGTGGCCGATTGGTAAATGGGCATGCTGCTGGCATTGTACTGGTCATTGGCTTCGGTGTAGACCAGCTCCGTGGCGAGAGCATACTTGCGCCCATTGGTCGGCGTGGAAGGTGCGGGCGACGGCGGCAAGATGTGCCCGTCGAGGTCGAGGCTCTTCAAGGCTTTGCCGACGGCTTCGGAAGGTCCAGCCATTGTGGATATGTGTTTGGCGGAGTGGTGGTGTTGCGATGTGCAATGTTAGGGAAAACAGGTGGTTTTTGAACAGGGCCAGAGACCTGTATACGCAGTTGCTACTTGGGTGGAATGATGGGCGACACTTGTGGACAGTCTCGCCTGAGGTGGTTTTTGGTAGGTAGAGAAGGTAGGATGTGAAGTTGAGATAGGTTGCGGAGAGATGAGGTAGAAGAACGGTTTACTTGTCGGCGACGAGATCTGGAAAGCAGCAAGATGACTGTTCGAAGCTTATCCGGCGCGTGAGCGGATGGTCAATTTTTCGTCAGGGCGCGGGGTTGCCCATTCTGTGTGGGTTTGTTGCCGGCTGGACGCGCCGCCACCGGCATCCGTGAGATGAGACATTGGTCCCCTCATTGCGCTGCATTGAGAAATGACGACGAGCACGCAATTCAATTGTGTGGAGTTTTCCAGGGTCCCGTGCTTTTCGCAGTCCGACGTGTTGATCTGAATATTTTGTGTACGATGGACCTGGGCAGTGCTGTCTGTACTGGATATCGCCAGCTCACGATGTTGACTCGCAAATCTAGATGCCGCTCTGAACAGCCTCTTGTGTGAACGACTCGCAATCACGGAGGCGTTGGTTCACTCCAAGGTCGCTTAAAGCAGTTTCTTTGTTATGCGTACCACATTTTCCAAGGACAGCCTTGGGCTGCTCCATGCGATTGTGCAAATTGGCATCAGATCATGCCAGGGGTTCTGCATTTTTGGGCCGAGGCTCACGTTTCAACAAGGATGGCTGAAGCATTGAGGTGTGAGTATTTGATCAACTCAATCGAGACGAGTGTACAAGAAAAGGTTGTGTTTCTGTCATTGCCCAGGTGAGTCTGAGTAATAAGACTCCGAATCGTATGCGCTGTAGTTCTGGTTTTCGAACACCGGGACTCCTGGGGCAACTGCGTTGGTCGTGTCGCGTGCTTCTCCAACCGAGAGTGTAACAAGGAGAGTTATTTATTCATTGCTACTTATTGGAATGACATGGCCGGGTCATTTAGTCTGCTGTAGTTCGATGAGTATTGAGCATCCCATCTCATCAATCTCAAAACATCCCTGGAAGGATGGGATCTCGATATGTGATACCAATCCAATGTGCCAAACTGAAGACTCGACAACGAATGATGTCAACCCTAAGATGCCCAAAGGCCGGGGCCCCACCGGGACCGGGACACCGAGGGAAGATCCGGCTACGCCAGGGACCTGCGGATGATGTATAACGTTGATCACCGGCAACCTTGGAGATAATCAGTAATCAGTCTCTCATCAGTGAACACCTGGGCAACAAAACATCTGCGCCCCGGCCTCTGGCACAGGACTGTACAGGTAGGGTTGGTATGAGTAGGATATAGGTGCTGCCGTTATTATATGCTACAGTGGTATGTGTCGGCATCTCGTCCTCCTCGGCGGATGACGAGCTCACGTGCCCGACGGCGCCGAGGAGAATACGGAGATGGGACCGTCCGCCGGGACGAATGGGGAATTCTGGGGGATAAATTGATTATCATGTGGAGAGAGACACCTGGGCACCTGGGCAGTGACGAGACTGTGAGAGCGACCAGAACATCCAATGTGGATAAGAGTCCGGCCTCAGCATGTGAAAGTCTGCGACAGCCCACAGGCCCTTTTTTGTGTCTCCAAAGTCCAAATTGTGCTTGTCAGCCGAGCTTCCGACCGTGGTACTGGACCGGACTGGACTGAATTGAACTGAACTGCGCGGCACGGCACCACACAACCAGTCAAATGCTCGTCGCTGGTGGTTGTCATCCACATGGCGACTGTCTCATGCGGGCGCCCACTGCAATAGAGTAAGAAGTGAAGTAAGGGAAATAATTCATACGATTCATACGAGGGGCAGGAAATTGGCATTGGTCTTGACGGACATCCGCGGCAGAGAGAGGGAGAGAGAGAATGTGGGGATCATCAATGCGGTGCGCTAGTATTTCCACGCACTCCTCCTGTCGATGCCCGTCTAGGCCTGTCAAGATGGACGTTTTTGTTTGCGATGGACTCGACTTCAGCCTGGAGATCTCGAGGATGAGGCTGCAAGACAAAGGCGATGTACGACCTGCCGCGTGTTGTGTGTGCGTGTGTGTGTGCGTGTGCCGATGACAGTCCTGCACAGGACGTACTGTAAGTCCATCGTCATGGAACCCGAGCTGTCTCGAATCCCCGAGCCCTACAGGGATGCAGTGTGTGGTGCTGCGTACATCTCAAGCATGTGACAGCCGGTGACTCCCAGACCAGACGCATTCCACCACCAGTGCACACACCTGGGCAGTTCTGGGGTCATGTGTTCATCGGCCTTCCACCGATCCTCCTCCCTGTGGAGCCGCACGTACTGCACATGGTTCACAACAAAGTACTGTACGACTGTGGGATGACCGATACCTCTTCGACGGATGTATGCACCGAGATATGGTGGATTTGGATCTGCGGTATAGGCAGGTGTGTATGCGCCGGGCGCTCATCAATGGGAGCGTGCCTCCTCGTCGTCCTCATTACAAGTGATGAATGATGAGACAGAAGTAAATAAAATGATCTCATCACTCGAGAGACTGGGGAAGCGTGATTAGGGTACAACCTTGGGAACGAACTTTGGAAAGAATGCGACGAGCATAGACCAGCTGATCTCGCCCTCGCCCTCGCCCTCGCCCTCGCTCTCTCACACACTGGGCAGCCAGCCGATTCAGCTTTGCCGAGGCTCACACACCCACTTTTCATACTACTGACGCTGTTTGCCCGTGTGCTGAAGCCGCGCGCCGACACGAAACAGCCGAACGAGTCGTAGATGCCCGTCCTCCAAGGCTCTTTTTTTATCGTCGTCCTGGGATACATACTAGTAGGTGGAGCGCTTCGGCCGAACACTGATAATAATCATCATCCTCTTCCTCTCCTCCTCCCGTTTCCTTCTTTTTCACGCATCCTCAACGGACCTCTCTCATCAGTGTGTCCATCTCCCCACATCACATCACATCCATCATGAGTGAGAGTCTTCGCTACGACGGCCAGACCGTCGTCGTCACCGGCGCCGGCGGTGGTCTTGGTCGCGCATATGCCCTCTTCTTCGGTAGCAGAGGAGCCAACGTCGTCGTCAACGACCTTGGAGGAAGCTTCAAGGGCGAGGGTGGTGACAGCAAGGTGAGCCGCTAACCCCGCGCTGATGAACTTCTTCATCCTTGCAGCGTACTGACCGGAGTTGCTTCCATTTCGCTTAGGCCGCCGATGTTGTCGTCAACGAGATCAAAAAGGCCGGCGGAAACGCCGTTGCCAACTACAACTCCGTCGAGGATGGTGACAAGATCATCCAAACCGCCATTGACGCCTTCGGCCGCGTTGATGTGCTCATCAACAACGCCGGTATCCTCCGGGATATCAGCTTCAAGAACATGAAAGATCAGGACTGGGACCTGATCATGAAGGTTCACGTTGTCGGTGCTTACAAGTGCGCGCGCGCCGCATGGCCTCACTTCCGGAAACAGAAGTACGGTCGTGTCATCAACACCGCCTCCGCAGCCGGTCTTTTCGGTGCTTTCGGCCAGACCAACTACTCTGCTGCCAAGCTTGCCCAGGTCGGTTTCACCGAGACCTTGGCCAAGGAGGGAGCCAAATACAACATTCTCTGCAACGTCATTGCGCCCATTGCCGCCTCCCGCATGACCGAGACCGTCCTTCCCAAGGAGGTCCTCGACAACCTCAAGCCCGACTGGGTCGTGCCTCTCGTGGCCTACCTGGTCCACAAGGACAACCAGGAGAACGGTTCCATCTTCGAAGTTGGTGGTGGTCACATTGCTAAGCTCCGATGGGAGCGATCAAAGGGTGCCCTCCTCAAGGCCGACGCCTCATTCACCCCTGCTGCTTTGATTGAGAAGTGGGCCGATGTTGAGAACTTCAGCGAGGCTCAATACCCTACTGGACCCAACGACTTCATGGCTCTCCTCGAGGAGGCCCAGAAGCTGCCCGCCAACCCTACTCCCGCGCCCGTCAGCTTCAAGGGCCGCGTCGCCGTCGTCACTGGTGGTGGTGCTGGTCTCGGCCGCGCGTACTGCTTGCAATTCGCCAAATACGGCGCCAAGGTCGTCGTGAACGACTTGGCTGACCCCAGCAAGGTCGTGGCCGAGATTGAGCAGCTCGGCGGCCAGGCCGTCGGTGTCAAGTGCAGCGCCGAGGACGGTGATGCTATCGTCAAGGCCGCCCTCGACGCATACGGTCGCCTCGACATTCTCGTCAACAACGCCGGTATCTTGCGCGATAAGTCTTTCCACAACATGGATGACAAGCAATTCCACCAGGTTCTGGACGTCCACCTTCGTGGTACCTACAAGGCCACCAAGGCCGCCTGGCCCGTCTTCCTGAAGCAAAAGTACGGCCGCGTCGTCAACACCACCTCCACCTCCGGTATCTACGGTAACTTCGGTCAGGCAAACTACGCCGCGGCCAAGTGCGGTATCCTCGGTTTCTCCCGTGCTCTCGCCCGTGAGGGTGCCAAGAACAACATCTACGTCAACACCATCGCCCCCAACGCCGGTACCGCCATGACTGCCACCATCATGCCCGAGGAGATGGTTCAGGCCTTCAAGCCCGACTACGTCGTGCCTGTTGTTCTCGTCATGTGCTCCGACAACATGCCCGGTGAGCCCACCGGTCGCCTTTTCGAGAGTGGTTCCGGGTGGGTCGGTGAGACCCGATGGCAACGAACCGCCGGTGCCCAGTTTCCTGTCAACATTCCCCTCACCCCCGAGGCCGTCCAAAAGGCTTTCCAGAAGATCATCACCTTTGACGAGAACTCCGACAACCCCGATGACCCGAGCTCCGGTACCGAGAAGATCATGTCCAACATGGGCAACATCGCCGAGGAAGAGCAGGGAGAAGAGGGAGAGCAAAACTACCTCAAGAACATCGAGAAGCTCAAGGGAACTGAGACCACGGATCCCTCGGAATTCTCATACGACGACCGGGATGTCATCCTGTACAACTTGGGTGTTGGTGCCAAGCGCACCGACCTTAAGTATGTGTTCGAGGGTGACGATGAATTCCAAGTCGTTCCCAGCTACGGTGTTATTCCCACCTTTGGCGCTCGCGCTGGTTTCGGATATGACGAGGTTGTCCCCAACTTCTCACCGATGATGCTCCTTCACGGCGAGCAGTACCTCGAGATCCGATCATTCCCCATCCCTACCGAGGCCACTCTCCTGTCATACCCCAAGCTCGTCGATGTTGTCGACAAGGGCAAATCTGCCGTTGTCACCACCGGCTCCCTCACCAAGGACAAGGCCACCGGCAAGGAGGTCTTCTACAACGAGACCACCGTCTTCATCCGTGGCTCCGGTGGCTTCGGCGGTGCCAACAAGGGCTCCGACCGCGGCAACGCTACCCGCGTCTACCAGCCCCCGAAGCGCAACCCCGACGCTGTCGTCGAGGCTCAGACCACCGAGGAGCAAGCCGCTGTCTACCGTCTGTCTGGTGACCGCAACCCTCTTCACATCGACCCCAACTTCAGCAAGGCTGGTGGATTCGACGTCCCGATCCTGCACGGTCTCTGCTCGTTCGGTTTCGCCGCACGCGCCATCGTCGAGAAGTACGGTCAATTCCGCAGCATCAAGGTCCGTTTCGCCGGCACCGTTCTCCCCGGCCAGACCCTCGTCACTGAGCTATGGAAGGAGGGCAACACCGTCTTCTTCCAGGTCAAGGTCAAGGAGACTGGCAAGTTTGCCATCTCTGGCGCTGGTGCCGAGCTCGTCGACGGTGGCAAGGCCAAGTTGTAGACGATGGAAATGAACGGATAGATGAGTGGGAAAAGTATGACTATGCTTGGGAATGCCTGTGTTTTTCTCTAATGTACCTTTTTGAAAATCTGTGCGCAGATTTATGTGTGTGTACCAATGCCATCATAAACCATTTCAACTTCACTTTGAACTTCAATTATCAACCTCGGAGATTTATTCGTTGTACATGCCTGAGGTGTTGATGTTATCAGGCGCGGAAGGGGCGTCCCCACGCCAAAAACGTGGCCACTCGAACCGGCGCCAAGCTTTCCGGGTTCGCCCCTCCTGCCTGCCTTTACAGGGTAACAACATCACTTTTGTTGTGAACATTGGATAACATTCCGACATTGCACGCCGAGGAAGCAATTGCGCTGCAATTTACAGTCTTCCAAGAATACATATACGTCAACCCACAATGGCTGCGCTCGCGCCGAAATCGGAGTCTCTTCGACTCTTTACGCAATTGAAGCGCAAGGAAGCGAATAAGATCTGTTTCGATTGCGGCGCCAAAAACCCGACATGGTCATCAGTACCGTTTGGAATCTACCTGTGCTTGGATTGTTCAGCAAACCACCGGAACTTGGGTGTACACATCAGTTTCGTGCGGAGTACAAACCTCGATCGTACGCGATGTGGCGATCCTCACACACGAGTACACCGCGCTGACCGCTTCTAGAATGGCAATGGGATCAATTACGTCGCATGAAAGTAGGCGGCAACGAGTCGGCCACGAAATACTTTCAATCCAACGGTGGAAGCGCTGCACTCAACAGCAAGGATTCCAAAACGAAATACACCTCCAACGCCGCGAATAAATACAAGGACGAACTTGCTCGGAGAGTCGAGGCCGATCGCAAAAAGAATCCTGACGAGGTTATCATCGAAGACGCAGCAGATGCGGAGGAGGCAACATCGGCGGGAGCAGCAGGAGGTGACGATGATTTCTTCTCGAGCTGGGATAAGCCTGCAGTCAAGCGGCCTAGCAACCCACCTTCACGTACCGGCACCCCCGCGCAACGGACCGGAAGCCCCTTTCTGAACCCAGGAGCTACGAACGGACGGCCGAAATCACCACTCGTCGCCGGCGAGGGCACCGATGCAGCGCCCAAGGCCGCCCCCGCCGCGCGCAGCATCTCCACCACCGCCATCCGCAAAACCGCCGTCGTCGGCGGTGCTAGCAGCAAGCCCAAGCCAAACATCCTCGGCGCGAAAAAGACGAAACTCGGCGCGAAGAAGGTCGATGCGTCCGCGTTGGACTTTGACGAGGCGGAGAAGAAGGCCCGGGAGGAGGCGGAGCGGAAAGAACGGTTAGGATACGACCCCGACGAGGAAGCCCCGCCAGCCGCCAAATCGAGCGTCGTCGCTGCCGCGGTGACCTCCAGTGTGGCTGCGCCTACACCGGTGAGCCCCGGCGCCGGTCGCGATCGCAAGGACAGCGACGTGGAGCGATTGGGCATGGGCGTGCGGCGGTTGGGCTTCGGACAAGTCGGGGGAGGCGCCGGCGGTGCAGCCGCCGCTGCGCCCAAGAAGATGGGATTCGGCGCAGTTGCCAAGAAGCCCGTCGTCGAGGGTGAGTTCCCGTCATTCATCCTTTTCCCCTACCTCAGCACGACCAGCTAACACGATCAATCCCAGATGCATCCGAACAATACGCCCGCGCCAAATTCGGCACGCAGAAGGGCATCTCCTCGGACGAATTCTTCGGCCGCAACGCCTACGACTCCAACGCGCAGTCCGAAGCCAAGGCCCGCCTCGAGGGCTTCAGCGGCGCCACCGCCATCTCCAGCAATGCCTACTTCGGCCGGCCCGAGGACGAGGGCGGCGAAGCCGGCGGCGCAGGAGGCGACTACGGGGACATTGAGACCGCGGCCAAAGATTTCGTGCGCCAGTTTGGGATGACGGCCGGGGATGACATTGAGAACCTGAGCAATCTCCTCGGCGAGGGAGCGAGTAAATTGGGCGACGCCGTGCGGTCGTATATGAACAGTTAGATTGGATCGTGGCGCATTCATTGCGTTGGGAACAGTCCGGCATCTTCGCTTCTATTTACTTGATTAATCCACAAGGGCGTAAACCAATCTCGCAAGTCACAATATTAATGCTTTGATGAAATCAACATCGCCTTGACGTTCACGATCAAATCTCTCCAAAGAGGAAGAAGTCGTCATCTCCGAAAGCAAAATTCTCCTTGATGCTGCAGTCATTCCTGTTCAGCACGCTCATCTCACTCGAGCCGGATGCGAGAGATCCAGCGTTTTGTACACCTGAGCTTGGAAAGCATAGTTCGATATGCACGAGATGGCAGCAGTCAGCCTGAACGGCGCAGGCCGGGGTGCGCGGAGCAGCGGCTTGCAGTATCATCAGAGGACTGATGTCGACCGTTGAAAATCTCGTAGAGAAGACCCACATGCCAACACCACCAGATCATCACCCGTCGCGCTTTTGTCCATGTCACTGAGCATTGCATGGGATCGCGGGCTGAACAGCACGCTTGATCATCCTCCCAACATCAGCCATCTATCGGCGTAATGAACGCCAAAAGACGTCACGCAAGCCAGAGCACCCCGTAAGGTCAGGTGAGGAAGGCCACTCGCCGCAGCCCTGGAGGGTTTCCATCCACAGGACCGTCTACTTCTATCCATGGCTTCAGCGCACTCAATAACGCAATCAATGTTCATCACGGCAAGTTCAGTCTAGCTGTAGATCTGATCATCGAGCCTGGCGGCCAGCTGTAATTAATGGAGACACAGTGAGATGTGGAGGCTGCCCATGAACGATCAGGCGATCAAGCGCGAGGGCAATATAGGAAGAGACGAGATGGATGGCCGACATATCGTTGGGCATCATCGTATACGTCGCACTGTCACGCAATAGCTCGAGGGAATGAGAGATGGAGTCCGTCCGGGTGGTGAGATAATTGCCCTGATTCGTGGATCATGCATATCCGAACCTCGACATCGGAACTCTCTCCTTTGAAGGGTCCGGCATTCTCGGTGGCTGTCCGAGCAATGGATATCGTGAGGGAGGTGAAGAGGCTGCCCAAGGTCTTGACACATCATTGGCTCAACAGGATAATGCTTCACGGAGATTGATGGGTATGGTTGATTTGGATACTATCTCCACATCATGCTTGAATGAGCATCGCAAGTCACAAGCAAAGTAGTTCAGAACCATCGTGCCTCTATTTCAACGCACACCTATTCAGGCCGGCTCGATACCAAACGCACCAGGTACATTCTTACAGAATCTGTCTTAAGTAGTTTGGGCATCTTCAACGTCGTGGATAACATGAACGACGTTCGTCCTTTCCTTGATATTGTTGCCGCGTCACGAGCCAGGATGTCGGGTGCATCGGCTTTGTAAATGGATATGGTGGCGAAAATGTTCGCCGCATTTTGGAGAGAGAGTTCGGCAACTTGATTGTATCGCGCGATCATGATCTAAGAGCAATGCGGGCGATTGTGCCGCGGAAGGGCGCCTCCCTCACGTGTCACGGATTGTACACAGTCAACGACGAATCGCAACTTTGCAAGCCTTTCATCATCAACCAAGACGAAGTATTCTTCTCCAAGGAGTATCGTGGCGATGATATTCCCAAAAAGGCCAATCGTAGGACCGCCACGCGAAATCGTGTCATGCTGGACCTTGTGGGTGGCAAGAAATCGACGGCAGCGAATAATGAGCGCATGCTCTCCGAGAAGGCCGTACGCGACGCCAACATGGCTATCGATTCGTTCGAGGAGAGAAAGAGGTTGATCATGCAACATGGAGCCGCATACGAATTGACGGGAGATGTCAAACATTTACGACAAATGAAGTCGATCTTGGAAAAGCTCGATCCATCTTTGCAAGAGCTTACGCCTGCTACTCATCACATGTTTCTTCTGCTCGAAGGTCATCATGTCCTTACAGAGGAAGAGTGCAAAGCAACGCAAGCGGAAATCGCCAAAAAGTGGCCAGAAATTGTTGATACTTGCGGCAAGTTCTGCACCAGACTCACGCCAGAGATCCCGCGATTTTTCATTTTTCGCCGAATCATTTCCGTATAGCCTCTCTCGAAAACGGACATCCGACCGTCTAGCAACTTGCGTACACGTCGGCGCTTATAGCATACGTCAACTATTCGGATTTTTGCTTCAAAAGCTCCAAGGTTGTCGATGAAATATGATATTAGTCATCGGAGTAACAAGCGATGGATGAGTCATCGGAGCAACGAAGCATCGGATTAGTCAGTAGAATGCTTCGTCCGATCACCGATTCCTATATCAAGTCCAATAGGGGCAGATCTTGCAGAAGATGATGCTCTTGCCACACAAATGACACCAGACACGGCCGTCGACGGCGCAAGTGCGATTAGCTCCTTCGAATGTGAAAGAAGCATAACACAAGTTTGATCGCACTTTGAGACGTTGAAGATGCGGAAAGTTTTACATCCCATCTCGTCCCAGATTACCCTTCCATGATCTCATCAACATCCTCGTTGCTGGCCATCGCCCCGTCGGGTTTCACTCCACCAGATTCGATTCTCCCACCGTTCGTGCTATCGTCCACATCCATGGCGTCGTCACCACCTCCCTCGACACCAACGTGCTCTCCAACCTCCGTGTCATTCGCGAGATCAGCCCAGAATTGTGCTCTCTGATTGAGCTGCTTACAAATCGGAGCGAAGACTTCATCGATCAAGCCCGCCAGAATCGCAACCATGTTTGATGCGAGGCCATAGCGTCCATTTTCGTTGGCAGTTTGCCCGTGTTGCGACCACAGATCAGCAGAGGTGGGGATGGTATTAGAGAACACAGAAAGCTTATCTTTGACCATGTCAGCAAACCCACCAAACCGCCCTGAAGCAATATGCCCGGCACGCGCAACAGGACGCTGCGTCTTTTGCAAAACAATTCCGCGTTTGGCGTCCCACTCTAGCTTACTTCTGCGACGACCCTGGCATCTTTCAATGAAAAATGTGGCCAGTGTTCTTTCGACTCCTAGCTTCTTGCACCGGGAAGTCTCTCGACGTGATCAGGGATGCCACAATCGTCTCAGTCACATCGTCCGGTTGCGGATTGGCGTTGGTGTCAAATTCGTTGTCGTCGATGTAAGATAAGACAGCTTGGCTGATAGCGGACTTTTCGTCGGAACCGAAGTCATATGACCATTGACGCACTCGTTTCTGTGAGCGTACCTTCTTCCACTTCGTGTACTTCGTGAGGAAACCGGGCAAGGCGTTTTTGGATGATAACGACTTCTGTCTCGAATTGCTGCTTGATAGGTGCATCTTATGACCGTGGCGCTTGGATCGCGGTGACGATGATAGTGTTGAATGGGGAGAAAAGTGGTGCAGACTTTTGGAGCATCTTTACCGTGACCGCCCATTATAGAGCAAACGAGCCGTGAAAATTAAACAGCGTTCTCCATGCTCGAGGTTGTGGGACATTCTTCGATTCGTTTCGCGGGCGCGACGGTGATCCGGCTAGATTGGCAATGGGCCTCAAAGAATCTTACAGGGGATCAAAGGCAAGTAGCTCGTCATCGTTTTCCGTAGTTCATGTCTTCATGTGTGTGACAAGCACTGTCGAGGGAGTCGACTGATTCCTCGGCGACCATACATGACAGCAAATTTTATGCTTTGTCCGGGCGCTGTCATATTGGCGACTGAAAGAGGAAATTTCGAGCAATCTTGTGTCTTGTGGTGCTCGGGTGAGTGACAATGGGCGTGCTGAGATGGTAGCGTGGAGCAATCAGGTGAATGTAGAGAGGGTCATTTCAACCCAGGTCGATGGGGAGGTACTATCTAGTAATCTGACAGTTTGACGGAGTTCGGTTCCCACACGCCATTAGCGCCGTCGTACATAAGTTACTAGGCATCCCGACGTCCATTCCGAGGCCATGTGCCGAGTATCCCGTCAAAAAATGTACATCGCGAAACACTTCCGTCAAAACCAATTCCATGACCCAAAAACGGCAAAAGGTCGACCCCGGTGGGACTCGAACCCACAGCCTCCCGCTAATTCGGTAATGTGGGTTCGAGTCCCACCCGAAGCGACCTCCGTGTAGGAGGCGGACGCGCTACCATTGCGCCACGAAGCCGATGAAATTTGGGGTTCTGAACAACAACCAAAGGGTATGCAAAAGTCGAGACACACGGTACATCTAGGCTGCACAAAGGTGCTGAGCACTGGTGCCTGATGGTTCGGAATTTGGCACTTTGTGTCACTTTGTGTCGCGGGTCGCCCGCATGTGTGGTTCTCTGGTGAGCCGGAACTGCACACGTCAGTGGTCTGGACGTCCAGTGGTCTGGTTCGTTGGTCGAAAGGTAGATGAATTGTGACCATGATGCTGATGGAAAAGAGAGAGCTGATCCAAGTGACGTCTGTAAATTGATTCCCTTACAGGGTCCAGGGAGGATCTACCCTAGGGTTATGAGAAGGTGAAATCACACGGCCACATCATTCCAAGGTTGACTTTGAACGAGCTTCTGGTCGCTCTTTTCCCACATGCCCAGGTGCTGTTGACTCATCCCAATTCATTGACTCTGCTGAGTAATGACTTGATCGGTCTATCTGGTGCCTGTCGTTACAAAACACGTGTTGCCATGCTTTGCAAGCTGAAGGACTGTCTTGTCGATCGCGATATACTAAGTACCTAGGTAATCGTCAAACGATTACAGAAACGAAATTAGAATGAAGGTATGAACTCGGTAACCGCCGAAGAAAGGTCGTGTTAAAGACAGGAATTAGTCGTAGGAGATAGATAAAGCTCTCATCTTCATCTCCAAAATATCAACACCATACATATGTGAAGTGACGTTCAAGAATGATCGAATTCTCGTCATCTTTATCCTTTACCACCACAAAGACATTCCTCACATTGTGCATGTAAAAACCAACCTCTCCCCTTTCCGTTGCTCCACTTCCCGCGCTCCAAGAACTCCACATGCGCCCATCACGCCTCACGCTTTCTTCGCCGTCCGATACAACTCTCCTGCACAACCTCGAAGCCTTTTCGCCGCTTGCTCCGGCGTGATGTCGCGCTGCGGCTCGGCCATCATTTCATATCCGACGAGGAACTTTCGCACAGTGGCGCTGCGGAGAAGAGGCGGGTAGAAGTGCATGTGGAAGTGAGAAGCTTCGTATTCCTCCTCGGTGCCGGTGAGCGGAGCTTGAATGATGCCCATGCCTAGAGCGAGTTGTGTATGTCAGCAGAAAGCACCACAGTGGAGAGATGAGGATGCCCAGCTTTCGAATGCGAACAAGGTCAAACGAGATGAATAACTTACTGTAAGGAAAGTTCGTTTCGAAGAGATTGTCATATCGTCTCGTCACCTCCGTGATACACTCTGCCAGCGCTTGTCGCTCCTCCGATGTAAAGTCAACGAGAGCACGTTTGTGTTTCTTGGAGACGACTAGAATTTCAAACGGCCACACCGCCCACCACGGACAGCCAGCCCAGAAGCTTGCATTCTCAAAAACGGTTCGCTCACCCTTTTCGTTTTCGAGCTTGGCATAGTCCTCGAGGAGATGGGCACCGTTGTGAGCTTTGCGGTATTCGATCAGATTCGCTAGAGCGAGGGCAGGCTCTTCTGGAAGGGAGGTCGTAGTCCAGACTTGCCCATGCGGGTGTGGATTCGAGCAGCCCATCGCGCTGCCCTTGTTCTCGAATATTTGCATGTACCGATATTGTTCACAAGGTCGATCGACGCTTGGCAGGTCGTACTGTTGCTCCGTTTTGTTGATCTGAGCAGCTTGATAGAGGGAAGATTGCGGATCGAGATGAGCGGTGTAGATGGTTGTCCATGTATTGATCACCGGAAGAATGGCTTGAGGAGACATGTCTGCCAGAGTGAGGTTGTGTTTGGGAGAAAAGGCAAGAACGTAACAATTTCCTTTTGTGCCCTCAGCTTTGAGGAATCTTGACGCCAATGCTATTGATTGTGAGCAGTTTGTACATCGATCAGAGGTTAGTAGAGTACATACAATTCTCCTCTTCTGGAGAATGGTAATCGGCTTGTTCTTCCTTCACAGCCGAATAATCATTGACAAACATGAAGGTGTTTTCATATTTTGGATTTGAGTCGCCCTGCGCACGTTGATTGCCGGGGCATAGATAGCACTATTTGGGCGATCAATAATGCATTCGCGGTGCTTTATGATCGGAAAAGGACTACCTTTGGATCGTACTCGGGCATTTCATTCTTGAAAGCATCTTCTTGTTGACCTTGCCAAGGTCGCTTAGTTCGATGAGGAGAAACTAGTACCCATGATCCGCGAAGTGGATTAAACCGTCGATGAGAGATATCGTCAAGAATTGCGTCAGGCATCGTTTCGAAAGACTATTGAAAGAATGTAAGAAGTAGTTTGAAGCAGGGGACAAATTACTGGGAATCAGATGTTGCTGCTCGTTGGAGCGAATTGAATGATCGAAAGGTTCGAAAACCTGTTGATATATAACCATCTGCATGCTTGTAGAACCAATCCACAAGATGTCGATGAGGTTGTGAATTCAACCATTTCGGATAGTGGAGGAGCCCGAATTTAGCATTGCAACATTGGAGATCGTCAATGACTTACGACTCAACTTCTTCCGCGAATCACAATTGGCCCTTCGACAATATGATTCTCTTCGATCTCGTGTGAGCTAAATGTCCAATGTAGTCAAATCGTGATGATAGAGAGTATCAACACAGCCATCGAGCTGCATTTCCGTGATGACGTTGGGCTTCAGTATGAGGCGTATCGAGGGCTACGAAGCCCAAAGCCTCAGGCAGGATATCGGACTCAGGACAATGTCTGCCTGCCCAGGTGTTGGCATCTGGAAACCTTACACACAACTTCACAGCGGGGCATATGATTCTTCAATTTTCACCTGGGCATCCTTACGATGTTCCTCTCGTACGTTATTCCACAGATGTCGACTTCCTCCAAAGTCGCACCCGGTATCCGCCACCGTCTTCATCGGAATGTGGAGAAATCATCAATCGAGGGCAAAAGAAGTGGAGGCGAAGAAGAATCCATCAAAGAGATATTGAAGTAGATCTTCTTTCGTCCGGCTGTACCTGCAGGTCTAGGGCGGACGGATAATTCGCCACGTTCCACAGGCTCAATTGTCTTTGGTCGATGGTCATTGAGCAGGGGAAATTTCGTCCCGGTCACGAGAAGAGATTTGAGCAGCTCTTCAACAGGCTGAATTGAACATACGGAATCAGGCATGGTGTGTTTGCAGATGCGACGATATGCTTTCATGAAAGTTTATGTACATATAATTACTACAGGCAGAAGAGTATCGTAGTATGCTGGGCTAGAATGGAGCAGTGCGAGAGCGAATGATCCCATGTCATCGCGTAGCGAATATACTGTGCAGACTCGTACGTCATGACAGAACCATGGGCTCAGTAGCGACTTCATTCACGAGAGGAGGCTGAACGATAGGAACAGCAGCAGCTGCCTCGCCAGGAGCATCGGGAGCAACCTCGACAGTAGGTGGAGCTGTGTTAGCATCCGGGATTTGTATCCCAGTCTCCAGAGGTGCTGGCGGGGCAGATAGCTGTTGTTGTTGTTGCTGCTGCTGCTGTTCTTCAGTGACAAGCTCTCGCCGAATCCGTACTGCATCCGAGTCCCACTTGGCGACATCAATATCCCACTGCTTGCGAAGGGAATCTGCTTGTGCTTGAGCAGCCTGGCTCTGGGCGATAAATGGTCGCTTGTCCTCTTCAGAAGCTGCCTTCCACCATTTCCCGATCGTCTGACGAATCATGTCACGACTGGCAGGCGCAGAAGAAGCGTGATTGCTTTTGCTAGGTGAATTGGCGGCAGGAGATCCATTGGTATCGGTACGGTTGCAAAAAGCCTTGCATTCTTCCCATTTCTCCTTGGTGAAGATTAGGAACGGGTTGACACCAGGCCTGCTAGGCCGTAGTGGACGCTCGCCGATTCGTGAGTAAATCTTGGCAGTGATGGTCGCCTCACGGTCAGAGGCAGAGTAAGCCTTTAAAGTGTTGGAGGATGTAAGTGATGACCAAAATGATGGATCAGAGGGGCAGACACTTTGCGCTGGTGGCCCAGCTGGTTGAAGAACGAAGTGTGGACGAGAAGGTCTTGTGGCGGGAGTAATGCCAGAAAGAGGAGTTGTGGCGCAAGATTCTTGTTTGATGTATGGCTGGGTAGGCGTGGCATAAAATCCGCTGTTCGTTTCTACTGATATCGAAGGACGTCCTCTGCTGCTAGATGGTGTCAACTTTGATAGCGAAGTGCCATTGGTAGTTTCCTGCTTGATCATCACCGCGTCGACCAGTGGCTCAGGCACATCGACAGGTCCGATCATAGCTTCAACAACATCAGAAGCCACACGCAGGCCAGATAACAAGGCGCCGTGCACAGTCGCAGGATGAGTGCCACAGGTCGCTTCACCAGCGAAATGCAGATTCCCCACGGGCCTGGCCATTGTATCATAGTCGCTTGGTAATGTATCCCGTGCGACGTAAGAGTAGGTGCCTCTTGTGAAGCGATCCCGACGCCAGCGAGTGACGATCACTTCGATCGGCTTCGGTACTTTCGGTCCAAATACACCTCTTAGTCGATCTGTGACTTCATCCATGAGAGTTTCTGTCCCGGTATATTCTGCATCGTATGCTGCATGACCCGCCATCAGAGCAATAAGCATGGGACGACCGCTGGTCTTGCTTGCATTCCAAATTAGATAGAATCGGCCGCGTTTGTTCTCGTAGTCCCTGGGATCCAAACTTCCAGACTTCTCCGGTTCATTCAGTAGACCGAACATGTCGCGGTTTTCATCCCAAAACGATTCTTCGTAAAGCAAGATGACCTGGAATGGCAAATAAGCATAGTACCTGTTGGTTTCGTGGAAGGACAAACCTTGTTGAGCAGACCAAACCCCATCCGGTCAATGGCATCTTGCTTCCAGCTAGGCAAGGGCGGATCAAAATCCACAGCATCGCCTTTCAACACGCCCAGAGGGACTGTCATCACGATTTCATCTGCCTCAAAGATCTCACCATTTGTGCAAACCACCTTGGTCGTGACTGGCTCGTTGCTGGGATGGCGATCATCATAATGAATGCTCTCCACGATGTGACCAAATCTGACATCGAGCTTTGTTGGAAGGTTCATCAGTCCACACGGAACCTGGGTGTACCCTCCTATTATTTCCGAATGAGCGCCCTCGAATTCATTTCCCGTATCTTGATCATGACCGCTGAGACTCAGTGATGTCACAGGTGCCGCATTTGCATATTCCAGATTTGCATGGTGCCAATTCAAAAGTCGCATATCCGTTGGTGTCACATTTATCAGACTTTGATATTGCACAATGGCTTCGTCCATGACAGATCCCAGAGTGGGATGTGCGCTGGCGCTGGCGACTTGTTGTAATGAAACGCTCTGATTCTTGGCGACGCCTTCTCTGATCTGCCATCCCATGCTCTTTGCCGCTCGTGCAGCGCTGTATCTTACACCTTCGCCTTCGATAACTTCACTCCTTCCTGTCAGCTTTTCGGTACCAGGCGGTGCATTTCTTCGTCGACCTCGTCTTGCTGCTGGCTGATGTGATTTGATCTGACCAGCTAATAATGGTTCTAGCTGGGTTGCTGCAAATCCGTCAGGCGCCGGGTCTCGTCCGCGATTGATAAGATCTTCGTCCCCTAGCGCAGTGAGCTTCTTTTGCGAAACGGCTCGGAACTCCCCAGCCCGATCTGAAATATCCGTATACAATTCGGTGTTGAGCATGTCCGCATGTTCGTCAACAGGCTTGCCGTCGCAGTCGTATATCGTGAGCGAATCGCGCATGAGGTGATATCGTACTCCGAGTTGAGCTCTAATAATCGTATCGAGTGGGTTACCGTGCTCGAATCCAGTGACAATCATCGCACCCATCTCGGCAGTATTGAGCAGGCCATCCGGAAGGCTTCCGGTGACTTGACTCCGTAAGCGCTTCGAGTAAACTCGTCCACCGATACGTTCCCTGCCTTCCAAGACCACTACTCGTGGAGGAAGCTCTCCTCGAGCTGCCCATTTACCAGCCTCTTGTGCGAACACGCCCTCCAATTGTCGAGCTGAGGTCAAACCAGAAACACCAGCCCCTATGACAACCACCGTCCGTTGTCTTGCATCTTTACCAAGCGGCTTTGTTGGCTCCTTTGGGACTTCCACGCAGCCGAAATTGATATAACCATTTCGTACCAGCCAACGATGTGCCACGCTCGCAAGACCAAAAAATCGAGTCTCTTTTGCACAGCCGGCAGCCTCATCAGCCGTCACACTACAGAGCGAGTTTTGTTTCCATAATCGCAGAATTCTGTTGCGGATGTTGAGGTAGATAGTGACCTCCTTCGGCGAGAGAGCGTGGCCTATCGATTTGTGCTCGCCTGGATGTAGCGCATATGGATTCAAGCGGGAACCATGAGCGGCTTCGATACACTGGCTAGCGAGGACGTCTGCAGAAATTTGTGAAGGAATGGAAGAGCGTGGCCGGACTTGAGATTTCTGTATCGTGGTGCCCGAGCTACGAGCTGTTCTGGGCGATTTAGTACTTTGAACCGTTGACACTGTGCCAGGCGGTCTAATCTTTGGTGGTCGACCGCGCTTTTTGGGAGCCGGCTGAGGAGTTGCAATGCCTTTCGTAGGCGAGGTAATTTCGCTCGACGGTATTTGAGGTGAGGCGATTTTAAGCGGTTCAGATAGAAGAGGTTTAAAACTTCCATCCGAAGATCGCTTTCTGGATAATGTGGCGACTTTAAATTTTCCATTAGTGAGTTCGTCCGCAGCAACTGATGAACTCATAGACGACAGGCCTGTGCTATTCCCAGATCTGGGAGCACATATTGGGGAAAAACTGCCATCGATGATATTTCCTCGCCAATCTTCCGCATCTGTATGAACCCGATCAAGAACTTCCGTTCCATTTGATGAAGACGTGTTGTCATCGTCATCATGTCCTGATGTAGCATTGACGATATCTTCATTTTTGTCCACAATCGTCGCAGCGGGCACAGTGAAAGTCTGTTGCGCCACGGCCGGTACAGTATCCGCCATTTTGATGGTTGTCGGCAAACGCCTTTTTCAGATCGAAGTTTTCATGAGGAATATCGATGTTGTCCTGCCATAATTGTCGCCACGGCTGCTGCGCAAAATGCGTGATATTGGCTGATAGGTGATCCGAGGAAGTGGCAGATGGCTCGCCGCTTTGGGAAAGGGTCTGCCGAAGTCCCAGCGAGACGGGAGGCGGAGACGTATCTACGTCGAAATGTCTTGTAAAGCTTCCAATTTATCGAGTTGACAATGCTTGATCAAGTAGTAGACCAAAGCGTCGCAGCGACGAAATCGATGAGGCCGAAGGAATCTCGATGGCAATTCCGCTGACGCATCTATTGTCCCCTGCTGTGGCGGAGGAAGATCGACTGCAATTCCCCACTCGGCCTTCCTCTTTCGGCAAGTTTGGCCAACCTCATCTCATAATTGTCGTCCTCTGCAAGACATTCAACAAACACAGAGCACTTGCACACCATTTCTACTCGATGCGCGGGCACCTGGCGGGCAAAGAACACTCTACCGATTCGCATGTCGCCCGATAAGAGATCTCTTGAATCAGAAGCACGATTATGGATAAATTGGGAATTACACGTTTCGTCACAGGGGAACCTGTTCCACATATGATAGCTATTATAAAAGCATCCACCGAGGGTCATCTTTCTTATCAGAAAATGCAGTTGAGTTTATGTCGCATGATGAGAAAGAGCTGTATAGAAGACCGTTTTTGGAAAATTGAGATGAGTCGCAATAGCGAAACTTTTGAGCGTATTATGTCAATCCTCATCGCTATTACTATCTGTTTCTGGCTCCTTCAACGGCATTGGCAGCAATCCTGAAGCTCCAAATCCATGTCTAGCCGCGCCAAACCCCAGACCAACGAACCCACCAGCTGCCTCATCCTCATCCTCATCCTCTTCATGTCCATCCGCAGCGGAATCTTGGCGCATGATTCGACTCTCTTCCACATTGCTATCCGTCGCTTCTGAAATCCCAGCAATAGCTTTTAATTTGTCCCCTGCCTGTTCGTCGCTGGCGATTCCTTGCTCTTTCCGCAGAGCTTCAAATTTTGCCGCTGTGTCCTTCAGAGCCTGCTGGATGCGCACCTCCTCTTCGGCGAGATGGATTCTCTCCTGCTGTATAGCTTCCATGTCCTTGAGCCCCTGTGCGTGAAGACTTTGCATATCGCTTAATTGTTTTCTGATGCGCTCAATGACGCTGTCCAAGGTAGGAATGGGGGTGATGTATGGGGGCGTTCGAGGTCGGGCATCATCTTGTACGGATGAACCGTGGGTTCGAGCGTAAGTTCCGTGTCGAGTCTGTGCGGCTTCGTACGCAACAATGCGTTCACGTTCGCTGTCATCTGATTCCGAATCTGAATGCGCCTCAGCCTCAGCAATTTGTTCCGACATCTCCTGCTTCTTGCGGCGAGTAGCTTCAGCTTCGGCCTGTCGACTTAAGGCTATTCGGCCATCCTCAGTGAACTCTTCAAAATTCTCCATGATGTCCTCATCATCTTGTACAAGGCGGCTCTCCGAAAGACCCCATTTGTCAAGCGGTTTTGGCTTCAGAATAAGATTACCGCTCTCGTCTCGTGTCATGTTCTCGTCTTCTTCTTCATCTAGACCAGGATCGTCAGGATCGAGTGATATAAATTCCTCGCTTTCCATAGCAAGCCTTGCGCGCCGGGCTTTCTTCTCAGCAATCTCGGCGGCGGAGGGTATTCCCAGGGGCTGATCATATCTTGCCAATGAAGAGCCAAACTTCGAGGATAAATCCAGAGCGCGATCGCTCTGCAGCGCGAGCGCCGAATCAACCTCATTGTGTTTCCCTTCATCTCGAGGTGTGCTAGGTGTGCTGTTCTTCAATTCCTGCAGCGATTCTGCGCTATAGTTCGGCCGTTCATCGTCATCGTCGCGTCGAAGAGGGAGGCTCGACGCCAATAATGAGCTACGTTTCGATGCATTGCGCTGAACAGCTACTTTGGCCAAATTCGACCGTTTGGGAGTCACGACCGCAGCGGGAGAATCATGTTCATCATCGTCCGTCAAAGCGTGGCCGAAGGAGGTGCGCAGTGAGCTCGATTTGCGTGATTTGAAATTCGGTCGCTTGACTGCGGAGCCTGCTCGGAGAAGCGCTGTCAGCGGACTGCGCGAGCTGAGTTTGAACGTCAGATGAGGTTTAATTTCATGCTGATCCACGTCATGTTGGACTTACCTGTATCTTGCAAATCAGACGAATCTTCTGCATCGTCGTCCAGTACAATTTTACGTGGAGTGGCACGCGCCGAAAAAGATTTTCTCATCGTGGAGTTAAGGCTTGAATGTAGTTTTCAATACATGCAGCGCATGGAAGTTGTCTGTGATGCGCTTCGACGAGTGCCAAACTTGGAAGACGCGCGAGCATGCGCTTGCTCGGTGACAGTGTGCGGGCCAACCCGCGACGTCACATCACGGATGACGGCGTGCTCAATCACTGTTTGCCCAGGTGGTTTTGCGTACTGAACATTACAGTGGTTACGAAAACGGAGATTACCATCACATTGCGCGGAGTTTGTACGGTCGCGAATATCCCACTTTTGTGGCAATGCGACGAGGCGACGAGGGCATTGACTTTGTCTTCCAAGGTTTCTAACGAAATCTCTCAAATTGCTAGCGGCTACAACAATGCCTGATCGAAGGCTTCAGCCACAGCTCGATACAGAACAAAAGGATCACTAGAGACTTCCGCGCGGCTCGCAACCAGGAGATCGCCTTGATGGGGAAAGAAGAGTTTCCACAAAGCCCGAGCCAGGCCTTTGTGAGGAACAAAATCTTCCGAAAACTCCTCGAGAACGCCTTCGAACCCAGCAACGTCCATGTCTCTACTTTTCCGAAGCGCGCATTCCTTGAAGCTTCCTCGAAACCACGCCCAGAGTTTGGAATCTGTTGGTGGCCATTGATTTCCCTTGCCGCATATTGCGGTCCATAGAAAACAGTAGAACAAGCTTTCGAGATCGGGTTTGTACGTATGTTTCTGAGCAAGTAGGACCCCGATTGCCATGAAAGGTCTTGTTCCGAATCGCGATCCTTCTTTTGGCTCGTCTTTGTCCAAGCGCTGGGCGACGTCGAGATCGATCAAGAAGCCTCTTGGACCATGGCCGTGCGGCGAAATGCTTATCATGATATTGTCCTTCGATACATCGCGATGCAGTATTTGGCCATCGAAATAGAGCGAATGATGGCCTTTCGCAATGTCACGAAAAGCCTCCAGGATTTCCGAGGACGACGTGTACTCTTGCATTGGCCGCCCAACCGGACTGATAGCTACGCAACAGAAGTTAGCATTGACTGAATTCACGTACTTATCACTTGGATTGGCCACGCTGAGCGTTGTCTGACGATCGATTGAAATATGTTCCTGGTAACAATTCAGTAAACTAACGCGTCAGGGCCTACCTTGCGAACCGCACACTTACTCCAAGGGACAGTACTCTGCAGTGGCTGAAGTCTAACCCGTGGCGTAGCTCATCAATGGAAGTAACGGAGAGATGGCCGAACAGACGCACAACACCCCAAACATTCCTCTTTTGGACTAAGCCTGTGATATCCTCTTCTGCTGTCTGATCCACTCTGCGCCATGCGAACTTGACTACGAATGTGAAGTCCTCGGACTGCGATCTCCGCGCTCGATAGCATGTGGGACCACTGTAAACTATGCTAGGAAACTTCCTGATTGGGAGATCTTCGAGGAAGAGTCGTGCGAATTCGCCATCGCTCG
This sequence comes from Dissoconium aciculare CBS 342.82, assembly GCF_010015565.1. Taxonomy (NCBI): domain Eukaryota; kingdom Fungi; phylum Ascomycota; class Dothideomycetes; order Mycosphaerellales; family Dissoconiaceae; genus Dissoconium; species Dissoconium aciculare. Next base: position 339,914 of record NW_022984963.1, on the reverse strand, counting down.
CTTTACGTATTTGGACGAAACCGCCCAAGCCGTCAGTGTGAATGCAGGGGTTGATTCCCAGCTCAGACTTGTTCATTAAAGCGTAGCCGGCAATGACACGTAGAACTCGGTCAGCATCTGAGTCGATGTCGAAAGATTTGTTCGTGTAAGCACCACTCCGATCAAAAACCCACAGCTCAACGTGCCGTCCGTAAATATGAAATCCATGGATGGAACATCGCGTGGTCTGGTTGTGGAATACCCTCCAAGCATGCAAGGAGAGTTGCCTACGACCGTCAAGCACCTGAGATTTCTCTCCCAGACTGCTCGCAGGACTGGCTTGTCCAAGCACCTGAATATCCGTCCATGCGGAGTCTCTTTGCCTTGTAGATTCCGCGAAAGCCAGGTAGAAAGTAGGACCTTCATTTGTGCTGTTATCGTCCGACGGATGATGCGTTGATGCCCGATACGGGTTAAGAGTCGGTGGTAAAGTAAACGCATAATCCAGAATCCATCCCAGCGGATCTGTTTCAAACTTGTGCTACGCAGATGGCTCCGTGTTGGACTGTGTCTGTGATGCCTCCAAAGCTTCTGCGACAAGCCCAGCAGCCTCAGACCATGACTTGTTCTCGAAGTACTTTTCATAGAAGTTCTCCACTCCACACACGACGTTGTCGCCCAGATCCTCCAGCACTGTTTCGTACTTATTGGGCACGTCGCCTTCGCGAGAGGCCATGTTTCCACTATTTGTCGCCGTGGTCGACTGGCAGAATGTGATGAGAGTGAAATCATGGTATTGATTGACCCTGAGGAATGCTTCAGAGGGCAGTCCGATTTTGCATCATGTGCCGCACATGCATGATGATGTTCCTGAGATAGCACGGCAGTGAGGGGCTTTCAACCTATAGCTACTTAGAATCTTGCATTTCAAATGCATACCGCAGTGGGCTTTAGCGGTGTAAATTCTTATCTCTGCCTCATGTGTACACCATTCGTGTTCTCATGTATGTGATGTTAGAAGTGCACAGACGCCAGGGACTTTCCAGTACGATGCATTTCCTATACTGTGACTATCCTAACAGTCTTGTCCTTTTACTTCTTGGTGAGCATTTTGCGCACTGTCTCGCGAATGTCTTCGGGTTTGACATCAAAACTCTGGAGAAGCCGTTCCAATGTCGGATCCCTTACTTCGCATTCTTTCAATTTGAGCGCGTCATACGTCTTACTCCACCAGGTAACCATTCCATGATCGATACCCCTCTCGTGCTCATAGTACCTCTCGTACTCGTCACGGGAGGTCACTTTGAGCTTGATCTCTCGACCTACCGCGCTGGAGACCATGTTCGCGACATCACTCAACGAACAGGTTACACTGCGCGTGAGGTAACATGTTTTGCCCAGCCATTCATTCCTTGGCGCGGTCAGGATGACAGCATTCGCCAGGCCGAGGTCCGGAATACTGGTCCAGCTGATCTGGCCATCGCCTGCCACGAGCAATTCAGATCGATCGTCGTTCTTGAGGTCGTAATATCCGAGGTGCAACGGCCAGCTCTCGCTGTACAGACCCTCGCGAAGTATGGTGAAGTCCATGTGCTCACTGTTCCGCTGTAGCCAGACCTCGGTGCGCTCGTGTGCCTTCATAACTCGACTGAGACTTGGGTTGGCAAATGCGAGGCTGGTGTAATACACGTGTTGTACTCCAGCACGTTTGGCTGCTTCTAGAACCAGAAAGTGGTCTGTCTCTCGCCCTTCGCCGTCAGGAGCATCGCCATAATCCTTTTCGCCCCGCGGACTAGAGATCAGAAAAAGCTTCGTGCAGTGATGCAAAGTCGACGTCCATGTCTCTATGCTGTCATCGAAGGTGGCGCGGCGAACCTGGACCCCTTGCTGAACAGCAGCAGCGAGCTTCTTTTCTCCCTGTTCGGAAGATGTCGTGCATACGATCTGGGATGCAGGTAGCAGTTGGCGATCCAGGAGCGCATTGAGCGTGGCGAAGCCCAATTTACCTGACGCGGCCACGATGAGAAGCAAGTCTTTCTCCGCGGAATCTTTGGCCATGTCTGCGTGAACGTGTTGATGGAATCGTCGTGACAAATGGACCTGACGAGAACCCATCGCAATATATATTGCCGCAAGCATCCATTGGAATTGTTCAACAGAACCACCAACAGAATGCTGAATGCCACGTCCTGACGTCAGCTTACTGCAGTGTGTCAACTTCTTCGCATTCGCCAAGTCGTCTCATCACTTCGATTGATCAGCTCGCTTGGATTAAGCCGTGATGCTCGCTTGAATTTGTCAGCAACGATCACTCATTGTACTTGAGGTCGTGATGGTCAAAACTAGACTGGTTTGTAGTGACCTAGGGCTCACATCAAGTGTTGAAGATTACATAGGTACCTAGGTAATGATCTAATGTGAACATGAAAGGTCGGATCGCGAGATGCGCCGCTATTCCATTTCGGGCCACATCACGATTCACACTTCCATGTACACTGTCGAAGGAGAGCAATTGAATTTATCGCGCCGCGGCAATCGACTAGAAGTCTTCATGAAGGACACGATGCAGTATTGCGCTATCTTACGGCCACAGCCGTATGCGATGTGGGACGCTTGCGCGAGAGGTTTTCGAGACCATGAGATCTCCGTGAACGATTATTTAGAGTTCTAGATGCTCAACGCGTTCGCCAACGCTGGTCACCCGCAGATGAGTCGATCAATCGACGAATGCGTCACCCAAATGTCAACCGGTGTTGCTCGTAAGATGTTGCATGCTGTCGAGGTGGAAATAAGCCGCCGCACATGAGCAAGCCGGAGCATTCTCTGAAGCGACCTCAGTCGCAGTGGTTCCCAAAGGATGAAGAAAACAAAGATCTCCGCAGTGCCTAAGATATTCAAGCGTATGCCCACAACGCCGAGCCGTCTCAAGCGTCGTTCACTGTTCAACCCACCAGCCTGTTCTGCCGCCGGTTTTCTCCTCAACCGAAAATCAAGCCCATGGCTTGGACCATACGATGTGCTTTGAGATTTTTGAGCATCGCGAGCACGCGAGGCTGGAATCGAAGGAGCAATTCAGTCCTCATTGGCAAGACTAAAGACGACTGCGAGAGGAGGAGTACCAGAGCTGGATGCAACTTTGTCTTCGACAGCTGTACCTATCTCCCTGCGAAAGGTCGAATTTTTATATGGTGGTGCTCTGCAAATTGAGCTGATTACATCGTGGTCACTGATTCATCTACGTTGGAGAACCTGTTGAACTTCTCTTCGCCGACAACATCATGTTCGCAAGACCAGGCGTGGGTATGAATATTAATATTACAAGACACGCCTCTGTCTTGCTTACATTTGCGCCGAGATCACATTCGGACTTCAGGAATAAACTCTGTATCTTGATAGTAGTCGACTTCCTGATGCGTGATCTGTCTCACGATGCGACCATGCCCAGGTAGTGTAGATGATTAATGCATTGCCGCAGTCGATCATGTCATTCCTGGCGCAGATTCAAGCCGACATGAAATCTTTGGCGACGTCACCGACGTGCACAATTCGGAGTCCGAGCACGTGCACGCATGATGAACACCTGGTACTTTTCGTGCCTGGCATTTTGAGACATCGGACGCTGAAACATGGCCCAGATGCACGATATTCATCCTCATTGCCAACATAGACTTCTGTGACCATTTCCTAATCCTCACAATCAAATTCTTCAGATAATTCCCGTGAGCATATCGGCACATTGAAAAGTACTGTATGCACTGCATTCGGTACTTGTCGGCATCTTCCAAACTCCGTTCCGATCGTGACTCTCCACGGCTTTCGCCGCCGATCCATACCACCAATTCCCTAGGCCGGCCGTCCAATCTATCTATACAGTACGTCAGACTCACACGACATTACAACGCACTCTCCCCGACACCAACTCCACCCGACTCTCTTCCAAATTCGACGTCCACAAACCAATCTCACTGCTGCAGCAATCAAAATGGTGCAGGACAATCAGACCTCGATCAACATCCCGCAGCTCATCGCTGTCGCCTTCGTTGGCTTCCTAGCCATCCGATGGTTCATGAGCAAACCTGTCGGAGGCAGCAACGCCCGCGCATCTTCCACGTCCTCCAGATCTTCCACAGGATCATCATCACGGCGATCGAATATCGACATCAACAAAATCGAACAAGTCTCCGCCGTCTTCCCACAACTCGACCGCCGCACCATCGCATGGGACTTACATCACAACGGAGGCAATGTGCAAGGCACCATGGAGCGCATCCTCAGCGGCCGCGGACTCGATACTCCGCCGCCTACTTTCCAACCGAACTTGCCTGCGCCCGTCGAGGCGAGCGGAAGCACTGCGATAGCGGCCGTCCAAGCCCACACCGCCGCCAAGCTCAGTCTTGCTTCGTCCTCAGGGACCGATCTTATCACTCGGTATAACCTGCAATCGCGGGTCAACGGCAAGGGTAAGGAGCCTGTATTGAGCGAGGAGGCGCAGAAGAAGCAGAGTGGGTGGAGCGCGGACAAGAACGCCCGCGCTGAAGCGCTGAAGCGGAGACGCGAGGAGATGGTCTTGGCCGCTAGGAGGAAGATGGAGGAGAAGGACGCCGCGACGGCGGCGTGATCTCTCAATGCTTTTCATCACATTCACTACTCAATTTGACTTTGTCCGGATGGACGTCTCACACACAGCGTGCATTTCTCTTCATCGCACAGACAGTCCCAATCCTTTGTCTTTGGCGGCGCGACGATGAGGCTTCTTATGATATACATGCGATACGATTTATCCTTCTTGACCAGTCTGCGAATTGAATATATTTTATGCCATCTCGACTATCTGTGTAGAACATGTATTCGAGCTGGGCAGGGTGTCCAGGCTGCCGTCTAAAATCGCCCATGTCACAAAATTGCCACGCGATCGCCTCCAGGTCACGATCGTCTGCACCCCAATGGAAACTATTCGTGAGATACGGTTTTGGTGGATGATGTTCACTGTCGTCAACAGTGAGTCGCGTGCTCCTGCAATGCCATGGAATGGTGTTTCCCCGCCTAAACGTGGAGCAGAGACGATGCGCCTGACGAACCTTGGAAAGCGAGACCCTTCGTGCTGAGATGAACTCATGAATCTACCTAACAACCACATGTCATTGCCCGGGCGGCGCGTCAAGTGACATCTATGTTCCTGCAAACAATTCGCAAACACAACACCGAAAATAACAAACTCCTGAAACGATATACTACGGATCGGGTTGCCATCTAGCGATCGTCATAAAGATATCATTCCGGTACAGGTCCATTCGTCCAGCCAGGTCGACCACATTCACACAATTATCGCCGCTGCACAGACAATCTGCCAATATCTCTCGCCAGACCAGGCAAAGCTGCGACGTCTTGTGTAACAGTCTCTTCCAAAGTTTTATGTCATAGCATGATCTATCTATAGGGTGAGTCTTCCTCGTCAGAGCATTCACTGGCCGACTACAAAGACCTTAGATCTCGCGCAGTTTGATCACGAATCTGATTTTCGGCCCAGCGAGCTCTCATCATGAATTCCTTCGGAGTGCAGCAGAATGCGCGACAGACGCCACGGCTACAAAATACACAAAAGACGGGCTTGGGCAATGGCAATGCAGGAGCAAATTGGGCATTTGGGGCACCATCATCATTCGGCGGGCTACCAGCGAATGCACCAGGGCTTGCGGCACGGCCGGGACAACTATCAGGATTTGCGCAAGTGATGGGCGGTGGCAGTGGACAAGGTCCGATTGACATGAGTGACTTCCCAACCCTTTCCGGTGCTCCGCGCGCACAACCTTTACCTCCGGCGAGCTCTGGCGGTGGTACATGGAACAGCAGTGCTATCCGACAACCTTCGTCCACACAACAACACGCGCAAATACCACAGCCTCGAGCGCCTTCGACAGCCCCTTCGCATCAGTCTCTGGATCAGCAGTCGGCGACATTTCGAAAGAATCCCAATTTTGGCTCGCCGGAACAATCACACGCACAGGCAGCTGGGCAACAAGCACCTTCGTCGAACAGCAAACCCTGGTCAGAGATTCCGGAAGCAGATCGGTCAGGAATGGCAGGTCTGGAAGCCATGTTTCGGTATCGGGACGATCGGACAAATGGGCTACCGGGTGACCAGACACTGCCACAAAAGCAAAAAACACAGGCGATGCTCATGGGTCACGATTTGAGCTCTGCGGCATTGGGATTGGACCTCGAGTCCTCGGAGCCACTTTACCCAACTTTCTCCGTCTTTGGTGATCTTTATGATGGATCGGAATCTTCCCTTACTCAACGGCGGCCAATCCCTGATTTTCCGCTGTCCGAGTCCTACAACGTTACCAACGTGCCGTCATTATTACCACGCATGTCCGCCATGAGCGATGGTGAGTCGTGGACATTCCTTCTTAGGACTGCGTTGAAGTATCAGGGCTAATCTCATCGCTATTCTAGAAACCCTATTTTTCGCCTTCTACCAAAATCCACGCGGTCTCGAGCAAGAACAAGCCGGCATCGAGCTCCACGCGCGTTTCTGGCGATGGCACAAAATCCTACGCAGGTGGCTACAAAAGGACACAGCAGAAGCCAACCGCATCACAAGCCCCGTGCTCGTCGACTTGACCAACGGCGCACCTATCGATGGCGCTGTCACTCGTCCCACACCGACGACGGAGCGGGGAGTGTTCATCTTCTTCGAGCCTACGCCGCATTGGCGCCGCGAGCGTCGGGAGTTTACGCTCAATTATGATGAGTTGGATCATCGGCAGGGTGGTGATAATGCGTTTGGGCCTGGATTGGCGGGATTGCAGTGAAGCTGTTGTGTAGGAGTGGTATTGATATCACACCAATGTCTCATGTGGTGTTGGTCCTTGTCGTTGAGATTTCATGGTGACTTGTTGTTAGCAGAAGTATAAGCTCTGTAGGTGTGTGACAGGACTGATTGCCATCATTCAGTCCGTGTGATCTCTTAATCGTGAGTGGTGTTTCCCCAATTCTAGTACAGGCGGTAATCATCATGCCTGCATTCAGTGTTTCTGCTAGCGGCGGTCATAGCCGAGCCAATAAAACGGGGGTCCAATGCCATGTCCTGTCCTAACCCTGCAAGGTCACCTGCGGATTCAATGGACCGTCGCCTGAGCCCGACAACATGTCAAAAACAAGGCGAAGTCAAACAACGCGTATTCCTCCTCCGATCGATTCAATGTTGGCGCCAAATTTGTGGGCCATTGGCCCGCTGCATGCGTTACATACGCAGTTCTCTGCTTGTCCCTGCGTTAGTGGCGGACACGCGGAGCCAGATCGCAATGATTTGCAAGATCATGCATGTCAGACATCCCGCTCGTTGCCTGTGCCGCACGATCTTCATAAGTCAGCCAATACATAACAACATTTAGAATCGATAAGAGTCACTGCATCAACAGCAATAGATCAAAGACTTAGAGATCTCCTCGAACACTCCGTCGTCGCAATTGAATGACTGTCCGTCGGCCCGCCATGGTCTATCGTGCCAACAAATTCACACCACAGGTTTTGCTATCAGCTCCACGGCGGTCCATTGGAGTTCCTAACTCCGATGCAAGCCTCATTCTTTATACGACGTCGACATACAGCTTCGATACGCACAGCCAGTCTTACTCACTTTGTGTCTTGAGGCGGGACAAGGATTCCGCTCGATACGATGCTAACTGCAATTACCTCTTCGGCTACAGTCAGCGCCCACCAACCACTGGTGGGGAGACTTACCGCCTTGCCAGTGCCGAGGGAATTTCTAGTTTGAATTGGCTCGACCACGACGATCTCTTCACGTTCCTTTACGCAGGCAAGAATGGCGAGACGAAGCTCGTGGTAGCTAGTCTCAAGGCGATCACCGCATCCGGAGAGATGGAACTCGCGACCTCCTCTGAAGGTAAGGGATTCTACGTTGCAGGAAGCATCCAAGCACCAGCAGCCAATCTCAAAGTCAAAAGTCTCACGCCGGGAAAGAGATTCGCGGTTGCAGTCACCGCACGAGCTTCTCCTGATGGTAGTCTGTACAATTCAGAGACGGCTAAACCAACACACTCAACTGGTCGACTATACTCCACAATCCAAGTACGCGAGTGGGATCGCTACGAGACTAAAGAACGGAACAATCTGTGGTACGCGCAGCTCGACCGATCGAACAAAGGAGATCGATTCAAGCTCTCTTCTTTCACTAATGCCCATCCTCGCCTCGGCCTGGAGTGTCCAATTCCACCTTTTGGCGGTACGGATCACTTCGACATTAGCTCATACGGCATCATTTTTGTGGCGAAAGATCCTAATCTCAGTCGTGCGCTCAATAATAAATGCAATACCTACTTGCTCAAGATATTCGACTGGGGTGGCGGAGAAGCTCCAAAACCCTTGCTGGTACAAACTCCTGGCTTTGACGGCGCGGCAACTTCACCCGTCTTCAGTGATGATGGTAGCCAAGTCGCTTTCCTCAAGATGAAGACCAACGGTCATGATGCGGAAAGAAACGTCATCTTCGGCTTCGGCACAGCCGATGTTCCAGATATGGTTGCTACACAAATCGCAGCTTCGTCCTGGGACCTCAGTCCGACTTCGGTGCAATTTTCTACCACGAATCCGGATCGGCTATACGTCACAGCGAGTGATTCAGGAGTGGGAAGAATTTTTGTCATTGATCGTGACGAATCGTGGAAACCCCCTGTCGGATCTAACACCGGCGGAAATGTATTAGAAGTCCGCCCACTCCCCGGCGGCGAAATCTTCTTGTCTATGAGCTCGCTCATTGATAGCTCTATATACGTCTTGCTCCATTCCGATGGAGATGGATCATGGCCCCTCCCAGAATGGGCATCATCTGTCTCTGAAGATGGAAGTAAATATGGCCTGTCTGTGGAGCAGAGAGACTCTCTTTGGACCCCTGCAGGAAATCCCACGGCTAGAAACCCAAGAATTCATAGCCTTGTCATGCGACCTAGTGACTTTGATCGCACCAAGAAATACCCTGTTGCATACATCATTCACGGTGGACCCTCGGAGGCATGTGCGGATATTTGGTCCTATAAATGGAACCCTGCAGTCTTTGCTGAGCAGGGCTATATTGTCATCATGCCTAATTTTACGGGAAGCTCTGGTTATGGGGCTGCATTCACCGATGCCAGCCGTTGCAACTGGGGTGGAACCCCCTATGAAGATATCGTCAATGCCTTCGACTGGATTAGTGAAAACATGCCGGAAGCAGACAATGATCGCGCAGTGGCGCTAGGTGGTAGCTATGGGGGTTATATGGTCAATTGGTACGATCATGTCTGTGTGATAGAGCGATGAAAGGAAACAGAAAAGGACGCTGACATTCATCACCGCCTCCAGGATCCAAGGTCACGACCTCGGCCGAAAATTCAAGGCCCTCGTCTGCCATGACGGAGTCACCAGCCTCGCCGGCTGCTTCTACTCGACGGACGAATTCTACTTTCCCATGCACGAACTCGGCGGCGTCCCCTGGGACAACGACCAATGCGCCCACATCCGCGGCGACAACCCCTTCACCCTGTCCACCACCGCCGTCGGGGCTCGTTCCCTGGCCTCCTCTTCCTCCTCGCGGGAATCTTCCTGGAGGAAGTGGGATCCCTCCGCCTTTTTCTCCGAATGGCAAACGCCCGAACTCGTCATCCACAGCTCCAAGGATTACCGGATCGCCATCTCGGAGGGTCTGGCGGCGTTCAATATCTTGCAGGCCCGCGGCGTCGAAAGTCAATTCCTCACCTTTCCCGATGAGAACCATTTGGTCTCCCAGCCGGAGAATTCGCTCGTCTGGTATAAGACCGTGCTGAATTTCATCAATAAATTCGTCGGCAAGAGGCCTTTTACGGTCGAGGATCCGGAGGGTGAGGAGTATTTCGGAGGTATCAAGGAGGAGGAGGTGGTGGTGTCGTCGTTGGGCAAGGTCACGATTTGAGAAGAGTGAGCGTGATTAATGGAGGACGGGCTCGATTTTGAAGCTGTCCATTGTTGATGATGATATGACCGTTATTTAGAAAACAAATGCACGGATCGGTTCTGAGCCGTACACAACTCTGCTCTGCCGTACATGGCTTTTCCCCCATCCGACAACACAGTAGATCCTTCACCGAAATTTCCCATTCTCGTCTAATCGAACATATCCGTCTTCCCTCCCATCATCGCTCGAACGCGCGATCATCCGACATCGGCTCGGAAGTTTCTACAGAAAAAAAGAAATGTACGCCTTCAAGTAACGCCGGCTATCCCTCAACATAATCCTACAAAAAGGAAACCACCCCATTCCCATCCCTCAATTCTTCTTTTCTTTTCTCACTCGAAATCCACCGCGGCATCCCCCTCGTCGGGCAGCTGCGCAATCACATCCTCCACCATCGCAATCAACTGGTCGACATCGGGCCTCTCCGCGGGCTCGACGGCCAGGCACACGCGGACGACCTGTTTGACCAGATCGGAGATGACCTCGTCCTTCTTCGGCGGCTCGCCGTTCTCGCCCGAGACGACCCTCTGCTTCCCCCGCTTGGCCTCGGCGGCGCCCTCGTCGGGGAACCTCCAGTCGCCGCCAAGGACGCAGAGCGACAGCGAGCCGCCCGTCTCCTCGCTGCGCGCCTCGAACGGGGACTTGCCCACCAGGCACGCGTACAGCGTGCAGCCCAGGCTCCAGATGTCCACCTTGCAGTCGATCGTCGTGCCGGTCTTCACGTCGAAGAGCTCCGGCGCCCGGTACGGCATCGTGCTGTGCTCGGCCGCCTGGTCCTGCACCTGGAGCGCGAGCGCGCGGCTCGTGATGCGCGTGGGGCTCGGCGAGAGCGAGCCGAGGTCCATGAGGATGGGCTGCGCGCCGGAGTCCGCGATCATGATGTTGCCCGGCTTGATGTCGCGGTGGGCGTAGCTGCGGATGGCGCCCTCGGCGACGCCGTCCTGCGCCGCGAGCACTTCGCCGGCGTTGTCCATGAGCGGCGCGTTCTCGATGTCGTCGCCGTCGGACGCGCCGTTGGTCCCTGATGATCCTCCTCCTCCTCCTCCTCTTCGGGCTTCCGTCGCGGCATCTCGGTCGGCTTCTGCTGCTTGGGAACGGACGGCGCGGGCCTTCTGTCGACTCGCGGCGCTGTCGCCTTTCACGCGGTATTGGTGCATGGCCTTGAGGGCGCGGCAGACGCCCAGGAACAACATCATGAGCCTGCGCTCGGGGAAGCGCACGCGGTTGACCAGGTTCGCGTTGATGGCATCCTGGAGGTTGCCGCGCCGGTAGTACGGCAGGAGGATGTAGACCGTCTTGCTCCCCGGGTCGGCGGCGCCGCGGTCGCTCTCCACGCTGTGGTCGATGGCGTGGATGATGTTCGGGTGCGGCGCGAACAGGCTGTAGGCTTCGACCTCTTTCAGCGCGAGCGAGACGCTCTCCTGGCCGAAGGGACACCGGATCTTCTTCAGCGCGTAGAGCGTGGGGTCGCCCGGGGATTGCACCAGGTAGACGTAGCTGAAGCCGCCTTCGCCGAGGAGGCGCAGGATTTTGAAGCTTCGGCCGTTGATGCGCAGGGAGGGATTGGAGGGGAAGCAGTTAAAGCAGTTGCCGAGTTGCCAGATGCCGTCGAGGATGTAGTGGGAGAGTTGGGTGACGAGGGATGGTGGTTGTGACATTGTGGATCGGCGCGGGCAGGAGCAGCCTGCTCTCCTGTCGTGAGGTCGGTCGGGAGGTGAAGTGTGGTGTTTTGATCTCTAGAGACGAGAATCGAGTTGGCGTATAATTTGCGGCGGCGCATTCGAATGCGATACATTGATTGAGCCTCGTCAGGGTAAGCTTGGTTCGGTCGTGAAAGGCGAAGCGCACGGACCGAGCCGTGACGCGCCTCCACAGCCACGTGTCGGATATTGATGTTTCTATTCTGAGACCGGGCAGACCAACGTGGGCATTTACAGCAACAAAAGATGCAACGAAGTCGAACAATCGAATTGGTCCAGTACCACATCCGTGAAGCTACAATTCCCTCGTGACGCGATCATCGCTTACGGAGCACTCGGAACATCGGCGTTGGTCAACCCGGTGCCTTCACCTCTACCGCCGCTTCCATCCTCCTTCGTGGTGATCTCCAACACGGGAGTTACATCATAGGCATAGTCGGGTAACCGAGACTCATGCTCGGGAAGAGTGACCTCATTGGTGACGACGAAGACCTTGAGGCCATCGACGTCTGATCGGTTGTCGAGTTTCCGGCCGTTCTGTGTGCAAGTAGAATGTCAGTGTATGATTAGATTGGACAGGCCTTATGACCCCAGGATGTCATGGGATAGATTGGTGCACCAGAAACGTACCTTTCGAACTCGCCAATGGAGGTTGACCTTCAGATACTCCACCACGGTCGAATGTTGCATATCCGGGATGATATCGACGAGATATCTCTCCATCAGGGCCAAGGTCAAGGGGATTTGACCGGTGATGTTGGTGTGGTCACGCTGGGCATCTCGACAATTTGCGCAGCTGGTCTCGTTGCTCTGGCCGAAAGGATAGAATGCGCCGACGTACAGCGGCGAGAATTGCCATTGGCTAGGCTGGGCGTCATCGGGAGGGCCCAGGAAGATGAAGACGGAGTAATCGCCTCCGAGGGCGTGCTTCTCGGCCTTGATGTTGACGAGCCATTCGAGATGTTTGTCATTGGCGGGGATGAGGTCTTTGAGCTTTCGCGATGTAGCGGCGGTAACGGCGACCGGCGCCGATTCGCTCTCGACAGATTTGACGATTTCGGCCTTGGGAAGTAGCGTCTTCTCGGCCCCGTCGAGCCCTTTCTTGCTCATGACGAACAGTCGCGCGGGAGATGGGTACAAGGCGGTGATCTTGGCTCGCAGCGCTGTCTTCGCGGTCTCATCGATGGGATAGGTGGTGCCGGCAGTCTCGGGATAGTAGTATCCGAAATCCTTGGTCTGCTTCATCGTGTTCGAATCATACCAGGTCGTAGGCGTGGGTCGGAACGGATACAGTTTAGTTAGCACGGTCTGCTCATCTTTTTGGAGTTGGACGATGTTCGCCTTGCCGTTGGGCTGCGGAGTCACCCATGTATCGGCCTTGTTGTCTTCTTGCCACAGACCTTGCCAGATGGCAAGTAAGCGATCGATGTTCCTGAAGAAGGTGCTCGCGTCAGCGATCGAAAAGGATCATAAGTCGATATGTCACTCGTGGAAGATTGGACTCACGTGTGATGCAGCCAGAAGATAGGGTCGAAAGCGGATGTGGCAGGATCACCCATCTGTCCTCCTCCTCCGATGAGATCGTGCAAGTAATTATGCACATCCTCGACGCTGCCGTATTTGTTGGCGTCCATGGTGGGATCGTCCTTGTCAGTGGGCGGGAAATAACGATTGTGGCTGAAGGGGCCAAATTCACTGTAGCCTTGGAGGAGGTACGTGATGCGCTCGGTCAGATTCTGACCAGGGGGAGGCAGAGTAGATTCTTGTTGCGCGAAAAAGGTCTCAAGCGCGTTCTCCATGTCTCCCTTCTCCCCATCGGAGGGCTGACGACCTAGAGGATATCGTACGACCTCGCCTTTGCCCTTCTGTGATCAGTCGGTCAGCGTTGTGAATCCTGCATCGAATCGAGATTGTCACAAGCTCGAGGCAATACGCACATATGTGAGGGCGTCCCACGCGGCCTGTTCCTCCGCAGACGCGCCGTCCTCCGCCGGAAAGACATATTTGAAAAGCGGATTGTAATCCAACTTGGCCTTGGATTTGATGTCCCCGGGCAAACCATCGTCAGTCAGAGCGAACAGCGGAAAGACGGATCCAATGTCTCGTGGGAGCGCCCAGTCCCAATACGGCATGCGGAAGCTTTTGGCAGCTGCGAGATATTCCGACTTGAGGGGATCTTGATCGTCGACCAACCGTGCTGCTTCCTGGACATGCTTATAGAGAGCCGACTGAAATGTTGTGAATATGTCTCATAGAATAATCCGCCGACCGATGTGCTTACCTCGAAAAGTGCCAGATACGGACGGTGCCAGGTGAGGAACAAAATGGAGGAATGGGTACAGAAACCACCAAAGTCCCGCTCAGGCGCGTTGGGATTGGGGTCGACTTTTCTGACGGGAATGTCATTCCAGGCTTCGTTCGTCGGCCAATTCTCATACGGCAATCCGTGAATTCCTGCACGGCGGGGGGCGGATCATCAGCTAAGGAAGATCGTGCGTCAAGCTGAAGCACGACTCACCGGCGATCTGGAAGTAGGAGAGCGGATCCTGTTTGTCCACATCGTAGAACAGTCGGAGTCCTTTGACGTATACGTAGAGTTCCGCGTCGGTCAACGAACGGATCTCCTTGCGGTTGGGTATGGTTTCTGTTTTCTAGGTTAGCAAAAGCCGAACCACGCATTGCTGTTAATGATCAATGGCTGTTACACACCACCCTCGGCGACGGGGATCCCATTGGCGAGGTATTCGCTCCACTCGGACGCCATGGCGATGCGCTCGACGAACGGACACAACTCAAGCTGAGTATGATCGGTGGGATTATGAGTCCGGGATAGCTCGTCTTTTCAAAGGAGTACTTCATGCGAGAAGAGGCGGTCGAAGAACTCTCTTATAGACTTCCGATTTGGCAGTTCGTCTTGCTCACGTGTACATCGCTACATTGAATCGGCGTTCGCCGCAGCCATCGGGCCACCATTGCAGGCCACGTCGAGGCCAAGGGGAGAAGAGGCGTCAGAGAGCTATGCTCCATCCTGCGGCGCACGAGCGATCGAGGCTGGCTGAAAGCCTGGCAATAATGGCTGCTAGGATCGATGACATTCTGCTGAACGGTGGTGTCGATGACAAACGGAGAGTGATTGTGCTTTCGACCATGGAGGATGTCGGATGATGCATTCCGATCAAGTTTTCGGATTGGAGGATAGGTACAGCGGCGTTGTACTGAGGGGAGAGGTCGTTCTGTACCCTTGCATGGTTCATGTGTAGTACCCAGCTAGTTAGTGGTGGTGCTCGCTTGCCTGCACACGTGGAGGGAGACCTCGAGAGGGCGGGGACAACGCCAACTTCCATTCGTGCGGGTCCACGGTATCGCTCACAGCAACCTCTCTGCCTTGTGCGTGGAGAAGCAGTGGTCAAGGGAGATTCCGAACGAAGCAGACAAAAAATTACAAAGAGTGGGAGGAAATGTAGGAGAGGAGAGGGATTCGAGATACATACACTTTCGCCTCATCAACGGGGCATCGCCGTCCCTATATAGCACGTTCGCTCAGGGTGTTATTCCACCTGAGAGGAAGAGAGAAATGGGCAAAGTAGTGGGGAAGAACTCGGACGAGCATTCATGCCTTTCATGCCCTTTCCTTTCCTTTTCTCCCAGCTCATTATATACACATCGACAGTAACAATGCCCTCCCGAAAGAAAGAAAATATATAAAAGGAGGGTCAGGGTAGAGGAGGAAGATGGACGGATGCATACATAAATCCATGCATGCACGCGAGCGAGTGAGTGAGCCAAGAGGAATGAGTCCGGGAGGGCAGAACGACCGAGGCCGAGAGCAGAGCGCAGAGAATAGCGAGCATAGAGCCGAGAGGGAAGTAGAGACGAGGCATCGATCATGGAAAAGAATAAATAAATGGAAAAAGATATGCACAACGACCATGATAAGATAAAGGGCCGATAGACAGCCAACAAACGATTTAAGCAGATATCCACACCCCACTCTTTTTCTCTCTCCCGAGAAGTAAATAAGGACCCATCCGACCTCCTCCACGAAGAGAGAAGAGAGAGGGAAAAAAAAGACATAAACGTGATCCGCACGAGCCGCTCTCGGACAGACAGACAGATAGACAGATAGACAGGCAGGCTTCCCTCCCGACCGGCGAATACCGGAGGAAGTTCACGCGAAACCCAAAAAATTGGAACCCGAAATCCACCACCTCATCATCGAAGTGAAAATAAAAAGAACTTTTATGACATTTCGTTTCCGGAATTTTTTTTTGGTTCCGCTAGGGAACAGGGCGGGGATCCATCCGATCAGAGGATGTACGCGCTGGGCTTCCTCTCGACGCGGTCCATCATCTGGGGGCTGCTGGTGCGGGAGTCGTAGCCATGCGCAGCGCCGGCGCCGGCGCCGCCGACCACGCTCCCGGCGGGGGACTCGGGGCCGGGGCGAGCGTAATGCGCGGCGCCGAAGGGCATGGGCGGCGGGGTCCAGTCGCCCTGGCGGAGGCGGCGCTCCTGCTCGAAGTCGCCCCAGCGCTTCATGGTGATCTTGGAGGAGTCGAAGGCGCCGTCGCCGCCGTGGCCGGACTTGTCGGCGCCGCGGACCTCGCCGGCGGCCTGGCGGGTGTCGCCCCAGGAGAAGTCGTCGAAGTGCCAGAAGGCGTAGCAGGGCAGGATGAAATTCCACACCGGCAGCGAGAGGAGATACACGAACATCCAGAGCACGTAGCTGACGCGGTGCGCGGTGATGACGATCAGCACGCCCGGGAGACCGAGGATGAGCGCGAGGAGCACGAGGGGGATCACCGGCGCGGGCGTGTTGGTCGCCGCGGCTTTGAGGGCGAGGGCGACTGAGGGAGTGGTTAGTCTTTGTTGTTCCGGAAGGAAATCAGGGAAAGATGTGGATGGGAGGATATGAGAACTTACGGACGTAGAGCGTAAAGGCGATGGCGGCAGGGAGGACGACGGTGCCGACGAGGTCGATGAAGACGACGAACTGCATGGAGAAGCAGAAGGTACCACAGAGGTCGCGCACGAGGACGAGCTCCATCAGGTTGTGCACGGTCGAGTTGATCCAGCGACGGCGCTGGGAGAGGAGCACCTTGAACTCATCGGGGACGGTGGTCTTGCACACGGCCTGCGGGACGAAGACCTGCTTCCGCTTGGGGAAGGTCTTGAGCATCAGACTGCTGAGGTAACGGTCCTCGCCGAGCAGCAACAGGTTCTTCTTGTGGAGGGTGTCGACCACGTTCTCGGAGTAATGCTCGACGATGTCCGGGTTGGCGAGGATGGGCACCCAGTAGTTCTGGCCGCCCTTGGGCGTCTTGATGCGGTACATGCAGAAACATCCGGGGAGGCAGGTCACACCGCCGAAGACGCTCTCGAAGGACTTGGCCTGGTGGTGGGAGATGAAGTATTCGAACACCTGGATCATCGACACCCAGGATTGGGTCTTGTTGGCGATCTTGGTCTCGCCGCACAGGCCCATGATCTCGGGGTCCTTGACCATGGCGCTGACCATGTGGGTGAGGGAGTCGGGGAAGACCTTGGTGTCGGCGTCGACCATGAGGACGATCTCGTAGAAATCCGGGCTGATGCCCGTGATCTTCCAGATGCCGTTGAACATCTCGTACTCGAGTTCCGTCATGCGCTCGTCGAACATGACCTTCTGGAGGAAAGACATGAGGACGATCTGCGAGTCACGCTTGCCACGGTTGCCCGGTTTGGACGCCGTGGCCTCGGCGGGGGTGCCGCACTTGACGATGAGGACCATGGGGACGCGCTGCTGCTTCTCGACGGGGATGATGCTGTCGACGCCGTAGTCGTAGAACCCACAGTAGACCTTGGCCATGTTATGACGTTTGCTACCGCTCGCGACGGCGACATACGAGTAGGGCTGGACATCGTCCGGGAGCACGGCGAATTCCTTCATCATGCTGATACAGGCATCGGGGGTCGACATGGTTTCACCTTTGCCCTTGATGAGCCCATCACACACGACGTAAAGCATCTTGTGGCTGTTGGGGTAGTCGGTCATGGCGATGGAGTCGAGCGTGGTGCGGATGCCTTCGAGACCTTCGGAGTAGGCGGTGACGAGACAGATGGTGTGCGCGAGCGGGAAGCCGAAAGGCTGCCATTCCGGCGGCGGCTGCGGGACGACCGCATCGTGGATGAAACCTTGCGGCCCATTGCCATCGGTCATGACACTGCTGTATCGGCTGGCCGGGAAGTTGTGCGAGTCCATCAGACTGGCGTGGCTTGCGGCACCGGGTCGGCTGCCATCGAGGCTTCCATCGGAGCGGTTGCTGTGGCCGTAAATGCCAGATACGCCGGCGGGAACCATCAGTCGGGAATTGGTCTGGGAAGTCATGGTCGTGGGCATGGTCTTCGAAGCACCCTTGTCCATGGCGTACGGGCTGGTGAAACGAGAGGTGGTCGGCATGAAGGTACCGCGCTTGCTCCCACGGTCACTGCCACCGCTGCTGGCGACCGGGTCGGTGATCTTTGGCGGCGGGCGGTAGATGTCGTCGCTCCAGTCTTCGATCTGTCGGTTGCGCGCCTTCTTGTCGCTCGGCATGCTGGTCTTGTCGGCGGCGTATTTGCGGCAGAGGAACCATTGGAACAAACAGGCCAGGACGAACTTGATGCCGACGATGCCGAGGATGAAGATGAGCGAGACGTAGAGCACGACCTTGGAAGCGATACAACCCACCGACTCGGTATCGATCGAGCCGACCTTGATGATCTCCTGGAAGCACTGCGCGATCTGCTTCTTGTCGGAAGCGGTGTACGCCAGGGTGATGTCCTTGCCGCGCAGCACGGAGTTGGTGCGGATCTGTTCGAATTCCGGAGGCACCGCCACCTGACTGGCGTTGAACCATCTCAAGAGGTCCAAGTCGAGGACATCTCCCGAGTAGACGACCAAGTTGCGGGAAGTGTTTCGAATGTCCTCCCAGGTGAAGTAGACATCGCCCGATGACCGCAGACCGCCATAGAACGCCTCACGGGCGGTCCGAGAGGTGTGACAGGCGTATCCCAGGTAGTAGGGGATGGTCGTGTTGGGAGGGGTCGAGCCGTCCTGTTTGAAGAGGTTGCAAGGGAAGTACCACGCCATGTTGCCTTTGCTGTCCACCGGCACATCGGAGTTTTGCGACGGAGTGATGAGGCCTTTGCAGGCGCCATTGACGTTTTGCATGAGGAAACTCCCGTCCATGCCTGCGCCCGGGTTGGTGCCGTCGAAGAGCACGTTGCTCCCCGCGGGGACACCGCGCGCCAGGGGATGCTGCGAGCGGGTCAAATCGTAGGCTTGGCCGTGGAAGATCATGTATCCGCGGTCTACGTTGTTGATGCGGAGACGCAAGGGACCTCCTTCCGGGCAGACCGTGGCGGTGAAACCGAACGTGAGGTATCCGACAAACAGCATCATCAAGAGGATGATGCTGCAGAGACCAATCTTTTCCCGCCACGCTCGCTGCTGCTCTTTCGACTTCTTGCCCATGAGGGACAGGATGAGATTCGGACACCAGAACGTCAACACGTGGCAGTACGCACCCCAGAGGGTGAGCGCACCGCTGTCCTCCATCTTCTCCTGTCGTCGCTTGTCCTTCACCTGCTTGTCGTGAATGTTGGCGGTCGTCCGTCGGGTGAGTTTCGCCGGCTGCCTGCGCGCGCCGTCTTTGTTGGTCGGCTTCTCATTGAGCGGCGAAGTGTCGAGGACCTCTCCTTGACCGTGCAGGGCCGCCGAATCGGTGGTCAGGGTCAACAGCTCCTCTTCCATCTGGGGATCCGTGCCGGTGGTCGAGGGCAGGACGTTCATCTTCTGCGCATGCTTGCGGTAGTAATAGTTGGGGTCTTCGGGGTCGTTGCGTCGTCGTTCGGGTCGTACAAGGCTCTTCTTTCGTGACAGGTCTCGGTCGAGGCCCTGGCCAGCGACGCCGGCCTCGAGCATAGGATCGCGATCCCGATCGTCCGGGCTGTACGGCGAAGGCATCAGGGAGTTGCCCGGCGAAGGCACTTGACGAACGCGGTATTGTGGCTCGGTGGGTTTGGGCTTGTCGCTCGTCGTGCCACTCGTACGCCGGGTCGCGGTCGCCTGGGGTCGTTGGACGGAGGTTTCTCGATGGCCGCCAGCAGCACTACTCCTCCTCCGTTGACGACGTTCTGTGTCCGAGTCGGATCGATAACCCGCGGTAGGTCTACCTGGCGGACTGGTTGTTTGGTTCGGATGTGTGGGACGTTGCGAAGAGTACCGGCGGGACCCCGAAGAGGGCACGTCCGATCGAGGATTACGCGACGACATTGTGATGGTCGATCGCTATTAGCAAGCGTGGAGCGCTTGGAGGGAGAGCGATTGGATTTGTTGGTGTCGAGGTATCTACCTCTTCTGACCGTGAGAGGCCGCGCGTTCGTGAGTCGTGGCTCGTGGTCGTTCGGTGGGCCGACTGGAAGCGCAGTGGCGGCAATGATCGTCGGCTTGGAAAGGAGGCCTTCCAAGCGAAGAAGAGGGTAGCGGCGGAACCGTCTGTGACGATGCACCGAGCGGTGATAATAATACAGATGCAATATGACAGTGTGATCCGCTCGAAGGAGGAGCAAGTCTGTCGCTGCGCGGAGGTGAACGAGTGTCGGCGTGGTTTGAAGAAGCGAGTGCGTGGGTGAGTTGAGGGATGGCGACGATGATGGTGAAGAATTGTTTGTTGGGTCACGGGAATGTGGTTCCCGGGCGCCGGGGGATGTGGTAAAGCTGGAAGCGCGCAGATGTACTGTATACAGTGTACAGTATAGTTCAGGGCTGCTGTGCTGCAGAGAAAATACCCTGTAATCCACTACCGGCTAGGTACAATGACTGTAACCCTGGCCAGAGGGAGAGGGAGAGAGAGAAGAGAACGAGTATAGGTACTAGCGGAGAGTGGTGGTGGTGGTGGTGGTGTGGTGGTGGTAGTATTAGTGGTCGTGGTGGTGGTGGTGGTGTGGTGGTGGTAGTATTAGTGGTCGTGGTGGTGGTGGTGGTGTGGTGGTGGTAGTATTAGTGGTCGTGGTGGTGGTGGTGGTGTGGTGGTGGTAGTATTAGTGGTCGTGGTGGTGGTGGTGGTGTCGTGTGGGTGGCCCAGGAGGAGGACGAGGAAAAGGGCGGAAGGGTAAATAGTGGACTGCTGTAGTAGTATGCCCAGGTGTAATAATAATAATAATATGAGAAGGAAGAAGGGGGCCTTGCGGGAGTCGTTGCTGTATGCCCAGCCCTGGAGGCGTATGGAGACTGTGAAGCGACAGGACACGGCTGCGGCCGCCTGGGAAGTTGATGCGGGTTTTTTGGTTTTTTGGCGGGTGAACTAATCTGCGATTAGGGTATTGGATTTCGCCGGAGGAGAGTGGCGTGCGTGTTGGTCGTATAACAACAACAATGATACTAATAATAATAATAATAATAGTAATAATAGTAATAACAGCAATAATGATATATCATCAACGGTGGGGAGAGAGGCGGAGGAGGACGAGGAGGAGGCGAGAGGAGAGAATGAATGGTTGAAGACACTCTTTCTTCACGAGATGGCGATCCATCTGCTGATGAGGCGAATACGTAGAACTTTCCCCCCAAAAACAAAAAAGACGATGGCGAAGGAAAACATGTGAGATCCGACTACGCGGCCACACGCGATGACTGTCGAGCCCTAGCCGTAATCATCCTGCACTGTTCAAACCAGGCACACTTCCTTCAAACGGGCGTGCGAGACACACGGGGCGGAAAGACGGATGGGTGTGACTGACTGACCGTGAGAGAGACGTGATGAGATCGGGCTAGCCACCACGAGAAGTGACTCGAGTAGCAGTTCATCACCAGCCGAGATCGAAACCCGTCAGCCAGCCAATCGTCCAGCGGCGTGCACGCCATCCTCCAGGCTCTTTCTTTCTTTCATTCTTCTCCTGGGTGTCATCGATCTGTCCTCGTCTCGACCAGGAGGAGGATTGTGGTTCTACTCTTGACAATGGCATTTTCCCTCCTCCCTTCAGTACAGTCAGCTTTGGTTTTCTTTTTTAATTGCTTTGCGGCTACTACTGCACGTCAACGGGGGATGAGGACGACGCTGAATGAGGCTCATGCCGCTCTGAGAAACGGATGGGATGAATCCCGTGATGGTCTCCTCGTCACCCGTCCTAAGGATTAATCACTCCGATGATTAGGGGACAGGGAGAAGTCCATCTCATCGACAGAGACCATGCAGCATTCCACCGATCGGGCGGAATCTCTTCGGTGGCGCTTAATGGATCGTATACGTACAGTCACCCGCACTACAGGAAGAACCCCCTATCCGCTACACTTCACCACGTTCACTTTCGCTGATGTTCCGTCCGGATTCTGCACACACCTTATGTAGGTGTATGTGCCAACACGGCATCATGCTCCTATTAATACCGTGATCATCGCCATGGTCATTCTATACTCGTCCCGTATATGCAGCATGGCATGGCGAGGCGAGGCGAGGGACATATCAAAAAGCCTCAGCGTCGCATCAATTGTCATCCGAAGAATGGTTTTTTTTTGCCCCTGTGAGGTATGATCGCATCCGACATTAGTCGCCGTGGCATGCATGCATGATGCGTATCGGATCTACTGTACTGCAACAACAGGTAGGTAGTGAGGTACCTCCAGAAATACGGTAGAGTAGTCCGCACGCGCGCAAAGTTCCGCATACATATCCCCCCCCTACTGTACTACTGTTACCCGCGGTCTTGCCATTTTTTTCCCACTTTCATATGGTCGGAGCCTAATGATGACAATATTAATGATAATAGCAGGGATTGGGAGTTCGGTGATGATACCGTATAATCAATCACCATGTTCCGAGAGATGTTAAACCCTACACATGAGCATGATGATAATGTAGCGCGCTACAAACAAATTGGCAGCCTCGTCTCCATGGTGAACGCCTCGAATGCTTGGGCTGGGCTTGGTGGGCTGGGCTGGAGAGGGAGAGGGAGAGGGAGAGAGAGAGATAAACAGAGAGACACACATGTGTGACCCAGCTCAGTTCAGCTCAGCTCCCAGCCCGCCAGCCAACCAGCCAACTAGCCTAGCCTTACGGTCTCACATCGGCGAACGGAGAAAGGAAAACAAAGAAAATCACCACCTCCAGCACCACTCCAAGGGAGAATGATAAACATCAGGCAAACTCGTTGCCCTCTCATCACTGCTCCGAGAGGTCATCTTCTATCCTCGACGACGGGAGACCATCGCGTAGCCTCGCAGCCCCGTAAGGTGGGATTCCCAGATTCGCGGATCTCACGATGCGCATTAGGGTTGTCGCCAGGGCCCTCGTATTCCTCCGACTCGACCGATCGCGATGGGAAAAGGAAAAAGCGGGTGTGTGTGTGAGGAGAGACCTGTAGCGTGTGTGGCCAGCCCGGCACCTACCTCACCTATGCATCCGTTTTTCCGCGTGTCAATTTTATTCTTAGAAACAATGTATACGACACACCCCATCTGCATGCGTGCGTGCATGTCTCCCGCACCCAATCCGTAGGGCGGGACAAGCGGATCGCAGAACGGCGGGATGATCTCCCGACCGTCATCCACCTGTGTTTGTGCAAGGTGTTCTCGAGGCCACCACCGCATCCAGCTCCGTCTGACGGATCTCTCAGGGAGAGGAAGAGGAGGGAGACACGGCGGAGGTGCATCTCCGAAGAACCCCCCTCCCCCAAGAATGACAGAAAGATAGAAGAGGAAAAACAGGTTCCCGGCGACGTTTCCTGTCCCACACCGCGGCCGGACGGATAGGATGAACGACGAAGAAGGAAAGTCGAAAAGCGAATGGTTCCTAGAGAGAGGCGACGTGGTTCGTCCATGAGATTGGGATGGGCATGGTCTCGGACGCGACACCCCGTCGTCGCAACACACACACACACACAGAGAGAGAGAGAGACATAGATAGAGAGCGAGAGACATGAGACAGAAACAGCATGTCCCAGAGACGACCAAGAATCCCGCCACATCTGCCACATCTCACAACAACCCCCCAGCCCCTGCGCCGATCCCATCTTCCTCTGTTTTTCGTTTTCAAGGGTGTGTCTCTCGGACGACACGAGATGTGTGCGTCTCGGAAAATCCCCGCCTCGTCCTCCTTCTCCTTCTTCGGATAAAATATCCGTCGTGGGTCTCTCTGTCTCTCTTCCAGATGACGACGACGACGGAAGAGGAGGAGGAGGAGGAGGAGGAGGAGGAGGAGAGACGGTTTCGGGTGGACGGACATGTGGTAAGGACAATGAAAATAACAATGATAACGACCAATCATCAATTATGATAATAACAGCAGCAACGACGGGAGGATATAGGGTTTTGTTTCCGTGACAATAAAACCCAAAGGGTGAAGATATGGATATAGGAATAATGATCTTTTCCTCCCCATCGCGAATATCCTTACTTTCTTTCTTTTTCCCTTTCTTTGCTTCTGTCTTTCTTTTTTTTCTTTCTTTCTCTTTGGCAATGTTCGTTTCGGGAAGTGGCCTATTCCCTCCTTCCCTTCTTTCCTACCGGATGGCGGGGTAGAGTAGATATGTAGATGTGGGATGAATCATGATGATGACGGTGATGGTAGTGACGATAACGGTGATGGTGATGATGCTGTATTTTATCTCCTAGGTACTTACTCATCATCAGCTGTGGTGGTGAGAGTGGTGGTGGTGGTGGTGGTGGTCGTAGTAGTAGTAGTAGTAGTAGTAGTCGTAGTAGATGCTGTTACATCGTCTTGCACTTCGCATCGCATTTCCCTTTATTTTTATTTTTTTCTTCTTCCTCTTTTCCGCCCATGCCCGCCCGCCGCCGCTGCCGCCGCCGCCGCCCAAGACTTCCAAGGATTCGCTTGTGAAGCACTGTCGCATTGGGTGGCAGGCCAGCCCCGGGCAGCCCGGCAAATCCCTCGCACCACCACACCCACCGCCTCCTCCTCCTCCTCCTCCTCCTCCTACTACTACTACTATACGACCACCACCACCCTTTCTAATAATAAATGTTCTCTTGTCTCACCACCATCGTGAAGCCCTGCATGATAATGGATGATGGACGATGGATGATGGACGACGATGAACGATGATGATGTCGAAGCCATGAGGAATCACGGGAAAGAAGATACATACAAATAGTGTAGATGCCAAATGCACGTCGGAGGTTTATTACTCCCACATCCACCGATCGCGTCGTTCCAGGGTAGCTCTCGTACTTATTAATAACAACATCATGGGTGTCGTATCCCCATCCGGCTCATCGTGCTATGCTCCGGGTGAGTGATGAGAGGCGGTGGAGGGGCTTTGGTCGGCGTGTACATATGTCATTGAATTGACTGATTGATTGATTGATTGATTGATTGATTGATTGATACAGCCCGAGACAGATGATGAGATGCCCTGCCCTGCCGTGGGATCGGTACAGGCACAGGTATATGCACAGGTACAGGTACAGGTGGTGGTGGTGGTATTGGTGTGGGTGTTCAGGGATACCGAGTAGTATATAGGCCAGTGTGTACGTACATCGACCACGTTGTTGTCGTGCGGCAGAGAGCCCTGTGCTGAGTGAGAGCACCTACCTGGGCATGTGTGCCTGGCATGTTTCAACGGTCGCTGTCTGTCCACGATCCTGTCTGTCTGTCTGTCTGTCTGTCTGGCTGGCTGGATGTGTTCATCATGGGAGAAACACGCGGTCGCGATCGTCAATCACTTCCTATACCTTCGCCTCCCTCCCTCCCTCCCAGAGCAATGCAGTCAGTCCGCCATCCGGGGCCGTTCGGACATTGTTTAGCATGTAGGAGCTATACCGTAGCACTCCCACTACTACTAGGTGGTCCATAATAAATGTCCTGTAATTGCCCGGCGAAGACCCCCCCTCACTAGGTGAGCTAGACATGGCCCTCTGGTAAAAAAATAATAATAAATCTGCTGGGAAGTTTATTACTGCTGTATGTCATTCCCTCGATCCAGTCAGTAAGTCAGTTCAGTCAGTCAATCAGTCCATTCGGTGCATCATCATCATCATCATCGTCCTCACTGATCACACCACCACCACTATTACTACCACTACTACTCTACTCTACTCTACTCTACCGTTTATTACTACCACTTGCCATTCACCACTCCTTATTACCGCTTTTACCACCACCACCACCACCACCACCACCACCTACTACTACCGAGATACAACCATCGTCACGCTAGAGACACAGACACACACACAGACATACACACACACACACACACACACACATCTCCCTCGCTCCCTCCTCCATCTGCACGCATTCTCGATTTCATCACTACGGTACATACCTAGCCAGCCAGCCAGCTTACTATTATTATTATTATTATTATTGTTACTACAGTCCAGTCTAGTCCCGTCCAGGACGGTGCACATCCTCCCAGATCCCGTCACCGGACCTTTCACGCTTGCCCGCCCGTTGGATCTTCTTTTCCCCTTCTCTCCCACCTTCCACCCGACACCTGCATATGTTACATACATTACATACATACATACATGCATACATCACATCACATTACGTCCATGCATACAGACATACAGACATCCACACGGTACACCACTTTTTATTCCAATCTAGTATACGAACAGACACATCACGTCAATCTTCGCCTCTACCACCACCACCACCACCACCACCGCTTGGAGCGCCCGTTTCGCCGGGACTTTTCAACCCTCGGGATTCAGACCCATTCGACCTCTCTTCCCATCAGTTAAACCACCACCATCGCGGCTGTCCTCCCACTCTCATCTTTTACTTTTGGACGACGGAACAGCTCAGCCGAGAGAGGCGCCCTCAGGAATCCTTTCCCTTCTACCTCATCTCACCAATACATCGGCCCATCGTCTGCGGTCGCCGCTCTCGCTATCTCTCTCTCTCTCTCAACGATCCTGCCTCCTCCTCCTCCTCCTCCTCCTCCTCCTACTCTCGTCATATAATAATAATAATATCTCCTCCCCAAACTCATGGCCCAATATGATCAACGGCTTCTCGATGGCCGATCACCGCTGAATGACCCGGAATGGCCGTTGACCGCTGACCGCGACTCCTCCCACCACAACAACCACCTCTCTCAACAACAACCTACCTCTCCGATAAACCACGTCACGCCATCTTCCCCGAAATCATCCTCTCCGCCATTGCCACCGTCGTCGTCGTCGTCGTCGTCATCACCCAACAACAACAGCAACGACAACAACGTTCCCCGGCGACCGGTCCCTAACATCTCCACCCAACTCGACGTCCGTCTGCAGGCGACACCCGCCAGTCCCGTCAGCATCAACCCGCCTCGCCACGACATCCGGGAGCCCAACATGGCCTCCATCGCCCACACCTCCATAGGCGCCGACACTGCTGAGTCGTGGAGGAGTTCAAGAGCCTCACACACCCCCGACTCCATGTCATCACATACCCGCAACTCCACCGGCTCCCTCCCCATCCGGAGTCGACCGACGAGTTACATCGACGAATATGGCACCCACCACCGTCGACAGTCCTCGGGGATCCACAAGCAGAGCATAGAAGAGAACGGCGAAGAGTATCAACAGGAGGAGCAGGCCGGCGAGGGGTTGCGGTATCTCGCCTTTGACGATCTCCCCAAGAAGCGAGTCGCCGCAGCACGGGTGTCATCAGCGCACCACTCCATCGGGTCCAGCTCGTCGGGGGGCGGCGATCCTCGAAGGTCCCCTCCACAGCAGTATCCCACATCACAACCTCTACAATCACACCAGTTGGGCGTGCCCCGGACCACCCTCTCGCGACCTTCCTCGGCACATACCCTCGCCTCGGATTACCGGGGTCGGACGCTCTCCCCGCTGAGCGCGAACGGTTCCGACCCGGGCTCGCCTCAAGTGTTCGCGCGGGATCTCTCGGGGAACCGACGCTCCCCGTCCGCCCGGCCGGCGAGCTACTTGGACCTCCTGAACAACATCCCGTACGATCAGCAGGTCGCCCCGGGGCCGCCCCTCAACAACGCCTCCCTGCAGAGCCACGTCGGCCGCGGGGCCAGCCTGCTCGCCACGAAGAAGACCCTGGACATGTACCGCATGAACGTGAAGAAGACCGCCGACCCCGCCATCCAGTACGAGTTCGCCGTCTTCATGATCAACACCGCCGTCGACGCGCAGCCCGAGGACGGCATCGACGCCGCGGAGCTCCAGACCGAGGCCAAGCACATCCTCCAGCGCCTCTCGGACCGCACCTACCCCTTCGCGTCGTACTACCTCGCCGACGGCTACTTCTCGGGCCTCTTCAACAAGGGCAAGCCCGACTACGACCGCGCCTTCCCCCTCTTCGCCTCCGCCTCCCGCCACGGCCACGCCGAGGCCAGCTACCGCGCCGCGCTCTGCTACGAGTTCGGCTGGGGCACCGCCCGCTCGCCCCAGAAGGCCGTGCAGTTCTACAAGACCGCCGCGTCCAAGAACCACCCGGGCGCCGCCACCCGGCTCGGCCTGGCCTCGATCCGCGGCGACCTCGGCCTGGTCGACCGCGGCTCGTCGGCGCACTACAAGGACGGCGTCAAGTGGCTGAAGCGCGCCCAGGAGTCGGCCGACCGGCAGTACAACGCGGGGCCCTACGAGCTCGGCCTGCTGCACGTGCGGGGCGACGACCGCGACATCTTCCGCGACCACGTCTACGCCGCCAAGCTCTTCACCCAGTCCGCCGAGCTGGGCCACCCGGAGGCCGCCTTCGTCATGGGCCGCGCCTACGAGCTCGGCGAGCTCGAGTGCCCCAAGGACGCCGCCCTCAGCGTGCACTTCTACAACGAGGCCGCCTCGCGCGGCCACGTCGAGGGCATGATGGCCCTCTGCGCCTGGTACATGGTCGGCGCCGAGCCCGTGCTGGAGAAGAACGAGGCCGAGGCGTACGAATGGGCCAAGCAGGCCGCCCAAGCCGGTGAGTCTCTCTCTCTCTCTCTCTCTTTTTTTTTCTTTCTCTCCGTACAACACTGACCCATTCTTTCCCTCTCCCTTCCAGGCCACGTCAAAGCCCAATACGCCCTCGGCTACTTCACCGAGATGGGCATCGGCTGCCGCCGCGACCCGCTCGAGGCCAACGTCTGGTACGTGCGCGCCGCCGACGCCGGCTACGAGAACGCCCGCCAGCGCCTCGAGGTCATCCGCGCCGCCGCCGCCGGAGGTGACATCGACGGTGCTACTGCTGCTGCGGGAGCCGCGCCAGGAGCACCCCCGGACGGGAAGAAAATGTCCAAGGCCCCCCCGAAGTCCAAGGATCTGGCCTCGAACGGGAACGCGAATGCGAACGGCGCGAACGGCGCGAAGAAGAAATTCATGGGCATCTTCTGAGCGGCCGCGGTCGGTCGATCGGCCTCGGTTGATGAAAGAGGATTGGGAACGGGATCGGGGTTCGGTCTGGGAGGTCCATGTGCGAGGCTCGATTTCGGGGTCCATGTTCTGGGAGGCGAGAGGAGGAGGAGGAGGCATCCGTCGCTTTTTTTTCTTTCTCTTTCGGTCCCGGATTTTTTCCCTCGATTTTCTTTTCCCCCTCCTTTTTGGGGGTTTTCTCCCCCCCGGCCACAGGCTCGCGGGCCCATTTTCGAACGAACGAGATACCTGCCTATCTGCCTATCTGCCTGTCTTCTCGAGAAGGAAGAGAATCGTCCCGAAAAGCGGAAACCTCATGTTGTCTTCTTTTTTATTTATTCAAAAAATAATGTGGATTCTATCCTTTGCGATGGCCGTCGCTCGATGTCATTTCATGAAAGGTGGAAAGTACATTAGACGAGGCTCTCGTAATATTCCGACCCGGCTTAGAGATTACTATACTATAGCTTATCAATCGAAGCAACTACCCTCTCTCCATCCTATCTTGTTTCGTTGAACTTCACGTAATACCTCATATCGATTATTATCACTACTCTCAAGCAGATAGAAAGGTCCCTAAAATAATAACGAGTCCCCTCTAGGGCTGGGGTTCTCTTCTCCACGTGGGAAAAAAAGAAGGGCAAACCAAAAACAGGGGTCCCCTTTGCCCTAATCACCACCGAATTCTGGCCCTAGTCCCCGATCGGGAGAAGTCTCTTCCGCCATGTCTCGCCGGCCCGCTCATGTACCCCGTCCAGCGGGAACTGTCCGTCACTGGCGAACTTCTCCACACACCTCGGGACAGGAGAGGAGAAAGAATACCCATTGGATCAGCAGTCAAAACGGTATCTTTTCCTATCCCATTCACTACACCTTTTCTTGTAAACAACCACTGGTGGAATCCCTCCCTGCTGCCGGTGCAAGAGAAACCCATCCGGACTGGAAATCAAGCTCTGGTGAGAACGGCGGAATTCGCAGGTCCACATGCGCGTGTCGCGTGCGCGAGAGGAAGACCACCAAACGCCCATCCTACACCCATCCTGTCCGCCCATCCCTCCCACCCTGGAGACCTTCCCTGATCCCGCCCGACCTCCCCCTCGACTCCACCTCCGGACCTCCTCGCCCCAGCGATCACAACTCCCCTGAAAGCAAGCCATGAGCAAACTCGACCTCGAAGGCAGCGTCAGCGGCGGCGGCGGCGGCCTCAGCGGCTCCTACAGCGACGTCGGCCACGACGACGACGACGAGCATCATCTCACCGTGGGCAAACGTCCCCGCGCCAACAAAGGCGATGTCATCGACGACGACGATGCGTCCTCCCTCGCCTCGCTCCTCCACGACGGTGAGATCGTCGACGACGACGACGATGAGGATCTTCCGCTTTCGAGGCTGGAAATGCTGGATCCCATCGGCCCCGGCTTGGACCCGCAGAATTGGCCCCGCTGGAAGAAACTGTGGGTCGCGGTCTCGATCGCTTTTTATACGTGAGTCCTGATTTTTCTTCTCCCTTTTCTTTTCCCCTTCTTCTCAATTGCTTCTCTTCTTTCTGGGTCGGGTTGGGGTTGGGGTTCGTGTTTGGAGCTCTAAGGTTTGGATCGCGCAGGGCAGGGCTTTATCTTTGGGAGATTCGAGAATAGAAGGGGAACAGAACGAGGGAATCGCGTCGGCTGGCCAGACCCTTGAGAGTCAAAGATTGCTGACTTGGTTACTTTTTTCCCCTCCTCCCAGATCGGTGTTTTATTCCGGATCGTCGATCTTCATGGTCTCCGTCCCGGGAGTCATGGTCTTGTATCATGTCGGCCAGGAACACGCTCTCATGGGACTGTCACTTTACGTGTTGAGTTGTAAGTATCGACCCTATCCCGATCCGCGTGTTGGAAATGAAATGTTGATTATTCCGCAGATGGCCTTGGCCCTCTACTCTGGGCGCCTCTATCAGAAGTCCGCTGGATCGGGCGGAACCCGGTTTACATCTTTACCATCCTCGCGTTTGTCGCCATCTCTTTCTTGACCGCGACGATGGCCCTCAAGGGTCTTTTTGGATTCCTCGTTCTGCGCTTCCTACAAGGCTTCTTCGGCTCGCCTTGTCTCGCCAACGGAGGTGCGTCCATGCATGACATCTTCACCGAGCAGGAATTGCCCTACGCCCTTGGAATCTGGATCGCTTTCGCCTACGCCGGTCCCGCCCTGGGCCCCGCCTTGGCCGCCAAAGCCACCGAGGTCTACGGATGGCAGTTCCCCATGTGGTTCATCGCTTACGGATCCGTCCTCGCCTGTGTCGTCCTCCTGGTCCTCCCCGAGACCTACCTTCCCAAAATCCTCTATCGCCAGGGCGCCTACGCCCGCATCGGCGGCGGCCCCGACGGCCACCACCTCGAACAAGCCCAGCGCCACGCGGGCCAATCCCCCTCCTCCTCCCGCGGCGACAGCGTCTGGGCCACGCTCAAAGACTCGCTGATCAAACCGCTCGAGATCAGCCTCCTGGACCCGTCCGTCAACTTCGTCAACATCTACACCAGCTTCTGCTACGCCACCTACTACACCTTCTTCGACGCCCTGCCCATCACCTACATGACCAAATACGGCTTCAACCTCACCCAGGTCGCCGTCGCCTGCACCTGCATCATGTTCGGCTGCGCCGCCGGCGCCGCCGCCTACTTCTCCTACGTCTACTACGTCGCCAACCCGGCCGCCGCCCGGGGGACCTCGGTGCAGGAGGACCGGCTCAAGCCCGCCCTGGTCGCCGTCTGCCTCATCCCCGTCGGCATCCTGGTCTTCGCCCACGCCAGCGACGGCCGGCTGCACTGGCTGGTCGGCATGTCCGGCATCGCCCTGTACTCGGCCGCCGTCTTCGTCATCCTGCAGTGCCTCTCCATGTACATGCTGCAGAGCTACCCGGCCTACGCCGCCAGCCTCT
Organism: Dissoconium aciculare CBS 342.82; assembly: GCF_010015565.1. Lineage (NCBI taxonomy): Eukaryota > Fungi > Ascomycota > Dothideomycetes > Mycosphaerellales > Dissoconiaceae > Dissoconium > Dissoconium aciculare. The sequence continues at coordinate 307,995 of NW_022984963.1, read as the reverse complement.
TCGCCGCCAACGACGCCTGCCGCAGCGTCCTCGCCGCCGCCGCCGTCCACCTCGGCCTGCCCTTCTACATGAAGCTCGGCGTCGTCTGGGGCTGCTCCATCCTCGCCGCCGTCAGCGTCCTCGGCATCGTCGGCATGTTCGTCCTCTACTGGAAGGGGCCCAGTCTGAGGGCGAGGAGCAAATTCGCGGTCAAATGATTGGGGGGTTGGTGTCGTTGGCCTTTTCTTTCTCTCTCCATGTGCATGTATTCTATAGGGTGGGGGGTTTCCCCCAGTTCTTGAAATATAGAAGGGTCTCATCTTTTGTTTTCGCGTAAACAGTTTTGGACAGTCGAGTCGATTGCTCTTCCACACAAAACGTGTCTGTAGATGAGATGGATTTTTTAATTTCCTCTTTTATGTGCCCTGGTTTCAATGGCACTGATGTCCGAACGAGCCACGAGGGCGGGTCGTTGGCTTTCTGTCCACGGATCGAAAAGCATGAGGATGAAGGGCAATGCAAATTCTGGCTTCCATTTTCTCTCTCTCACACATTGGGGAATCAACAAATCGGAGTATCCGAAAACTAACAAAGACGGGGAATATCCAACAGACAACACATTTGTCACAAGCGGTTCATGCCCTCATCGCCATCATCATCATCACAGCCGTCAATCGTCCCGGTGCTTTTCTCGCCGTTGAGGCGCTATCCCTCGGCGGAATCCCCCTCATGTCTGTTGCTCGGGAGCATCGGTGAACTGGGTTCCGTTCGCGACGCCTGCGTCGACAGTTCCGGTGCCGGCGGGAGCACCATATCGTCCAGCAGCAGCTCCATTCGTGGTTCCATTCGTCGCCGCGTGGCCATTGGTCACGACACCGTTGGCGGCGACACCGTTGGCAGCAGCGGGGGCGGACACGGCGCCCTCGTCGTACTCGAGCAGCAGCGAGGTCGGGAAGACCGACTCCCGCGCGCTGCCGTCCAGGTACTTCCGGGTCTTGAGCCCCGCGACCTCGTTGTCCACGGTGGTGAAGTGGCCGCGCCGGCCCGCCGCGCGGCGGACGTTGGGCAGCTTGAAGATCTCCTTGAGCATGGCGGCGATCGCGGGCGCCAGCACGGGCGTGAGGTGCGGGCCCACGATGAGGTCGTAGTTGGCCTTGGCGGCCGTCCCCGCCAGCGCCGCCCCGCCGCCGCCCACGGTGATCTTCTCCGGGTCCGGGAAGGCGCTGGCGTCCATGGCGGCGACCGCGGTCGCCACGAGCACGGTCTGGTTGGCTTTGATCGCGATGTCGCCGCGCGCGCCGTCCGGGATGACGGTGTCCTGGGAGGCCACGCGGGGCAGCGCCGGCACGACCCCGGCGTGCCGCATGCCCTCGTAGACGAAGTTCTCGAGCTCGGCGGTGGCGGCGGCGTCGGAGTCGGGGCGCTGGGCGAGCGCGACGATGCGGGCCTTGTATGACTCGTAGCCCTCGCTGAGGAAGAGGTCGACCAGCAGTGAGGCCTGTTGGGTGAGGACGCCGGCCATGGGGGCGGTCAGGCGGATGAGGTCGTCGGACAGCTCGGTCGGGCTGCGCTTGGTCGCGTTGAGGGCGTGGTAGAGCTTGTCGGCTTCGGCGTGGACTTCATAGGCGGTGCCCTTCTCCACCCAGTCGACGAACTTCTCCTTGATGCCCTGCTGGGTGCTGAGGTGGGCTTCGATGATCTGCTTGAGGATTGGCGCGCCCTTCTCGTAACCCTCGCGGAGGCCCCACTCGTTGATCGGCAAGATGTTGAAGGACTGGTATTCGAAGATGGCAGTGTATGCCTCGAACAGCTCGGGCAGGGTCAAAAGACCTCGGGGTGTCTTGACCGACTTGATGGGGAGCGCCAGACGGCGTGCGAGCCACGTGACGGGGACGATGTTGGTGACATCGCGGACGACATCGATCGAGCGACGGGTACCGCCGTACTTGAGGGAGCAAGTCCGAATGGACTCGGCGGTCTCTGCGGCGATGTAGGATCGCACCGAGGCTTCGAATCCTTCGTCGAAGAAAAGCGGAGCCACGTGTCTCGGCTCGTTGGTGAGAGTGCGGAAGTTGTCGCGGTCGAGGAGAACCTTCTTGCAGGCATCAAAGGTGTACACAACAGCGGGCTGGTTCTCAAGAGCCGGACGTCTCAGGTCATACTTGTTGACAACCTTGTTGCCCTTGAGGATCTCCGACACAGCTTCAGGCGTGTAGAAGGGAAGCAGAGCATATGCCGAGGTACCGGTGAAGTTGGTGGGCAGACCGCCGAAGATCAGCTTGGGGAGCATACCACCGTATGCACCGCCGGGAATGTCGGCGAGCTTAGATGCACCCCAGTTGGTGAGGGTGTTGCTATTGAAGTCGTAGCTAAGGAAACGGTCACCGCGGACGAGAGCCACGGCATCGTCGAGGATACCACGACCGGTAGTCTGACCAGGGCAGACACCACTACCAGCGACCGGAGGCTTGGTGCACTCGGCCATCAATCCTGGGTACAATTCCAAGTTGTCGATGTGGCTGTAGAGAAGCTCGGCGGCGCGAGCAGTGTCCTTGTCCTCACACCAGGCTTCGAACGAGTCGTAGGGCTTCAAGTTCAAGTACGAACGGAATCTGTCAAATGTGTTAGCGAATTCCACAATCACTCGCAGCCTGGACGAGACTTACTCGTTCAACGTGCAGACATTGAAGATCTCACGTGCTTGGAGTTGTCCCATGATGTCCACAACCTTCAAGCTGGCAGGAGTACCGTGCGCACCGAAGGCGTGAGCGGGCTCTTCGATACAGTCCTTGATCAACTCAGCAAGTTGGACATCATCGAAGCGTCCATTCTCGTCACGCTTGAGTCCACCAAACGTCCATTCGCGAGGTTGGGTCTTCATGAGCTTGTGGCCCTCTTGCATCAAAACCTTCTTGAACAAGGCGGGTGTCATGTCGTGGATGGATCCCAGCTCGGGCAGGTTCTCTCGGAGCAGCTCCTCCATCCATTCGGCGTCGGCATGGCTCAACGCGGCGTGCCAGTGGTAAAGAACGGCAAACTCGACCGAGACAACGTTTCCGGTGCCTCTCTCCACACGTGTACCACCGCTCTTGATCTCCTTTCCGAGGTCCAATGACCAAACGGAGTCAGCGCGAGGGGTGTTGAGAATGGCAGCGACGTAGTCCTTGAGAACAACGGTGGCGAAGAATCCTACGTTGATGTTGCGTCCCAATTGGAAGAGATCGTTGTCTTGCCTGAAGGTACCATTGTTAGCCAGTCGTGCAAGGTCATAGATGTGAGAGATGCACGCTTACCATTTCTTGCCTTCCTCATCTAAGCTGTCCCAGTCCTTGTACTTGCCCTTCTCGTTGATGGACAGGAGGTTCGCGACAATTGCATTGTGATTTCTCGAAAGTAGTACCGCCAATGCGACCACACCAGGAGGCATGAGCAAGATACGCTCGGAAGCGATCGAGTCAGGGTAAATGGTACCATTGTTGTAGGTACGGACGCGAACTTGCTCCTTCTCGGTGTTACCGTACAGAGTACTGAGGTCGACGTAGTGCGAGGTCTCGTTGATCCATTGGTTCTGTCGGTTGGTTTGGAAACACTCGTGAATGACAATTGTTGCGAAAGAGAAGAAAAGTCGGTTCAAGCCGGAGGGGTGCTTTCGGAATTCATTGTCGGGTCGTCTGAGAAGCTGCTCGTAGACGAGCTCTGGGTCTGGCAAATTTGGTCCTTTCGCCTTGAGCGGAGGAACATTCCTGCTGTATGGAGATCCAGCCTTGCCCATTTCTGGCAACCAAGGGTTGTTGCCTCCACCGTCATGTCTGCGGTAGACAGCTGTGGGACCTGCTATCGTGGTCGAAGGATGAGGCAGATCGCCGTACAGCATCTTGATGAAACCATCTGAGACCATAGAGGACAGTCCACTGTTGGGAGGGAGCTTCTGTAGCATGGCAACACCATTTTCAAGAAGGAGCTCTTTGTCGTCGAGAGGAGCTCCTGACGCGAGCGCAGGCAGAGCCTCTGCTAAGAATTTTGCGTTCTTGAGACCTCCGTGGAGGATATCATGGACCACTCCGGTCTTTTCGACCTTTGCTGAAGCTTCAGCATCAGATCGACGGTCTGGAGCAGTGCTCGGCTTTCGCCTGATGCTGCCAATAATGGATTTCAAAGAGCCGCCAGCCATGATGAAAATCCTGTAATCGAGGAGGTAGCAAGGAAGAGAAATGAAAGCTGGAGATCAAGCTGGGTCAAGACAATATCGAGGCAAAATAGCATTCCTCGAGCTTCACATTCCAATACGAGCAACTTCGCATGCCGATCTCTGCACGCTGCATCATCGCTATCATCAGAGCTTGACCTACGCTCGTACAGCCATTGGATGATAACGCGATCAGTGGATGGGGGCACTCGCTTGCGGCATCCGTTGCATGGCACATTAGCTTGCATGCCATGGGACAGCTCAAGCCCACTGGTGTCGCATGTGCTTTCGAAAAAGTATTGGGATGTTCGATGACCATCACCACATTGGGAAAGACGCCATCGTGCTGGGCGCCAGGACAATATCTGCACGAGCACGCCCACAGCTCACTCGTGCATGTTCCAGCATGCAGTAGTACATGATTCGTGGAGAAACCTCATTCGCTGGTCGAGTATAAGTATACTGTACAGTATAACAATTGTTCGTTCACGGCTTTAACGGAACCACGGTTCAACAGTGCCGAACAAGAGTGTTGAGCTTTTGTCGACATCTCGTGTAATGTTCGGGCCGTGCATTATCCCGATCTGGCTTCGTTTGGAGTGGAGACCACCAATGAGATCCCCCGCTAAGCCACGGAACGGTCCTCCCTCCCCACTTAAATCAGTCTACACCTCGCCTACAGCGATTACACCACTTCACGCTATGAGGATAGCTTAAACGTGCCTCTATTTTAGTACCGAAAATGCATGCAACTTCTTCCAATCCTCGTCGTTGTTCTACTTGCATATTGCATACTGTTGACTTCATGGCTTCGCATCCTGCTGCACCTCAGTGGAGATTGCATGCAGGTCGTCCTCAGGCGCTGAGCGGTCGGCTAAATTCTTCGCGAGCATAGATCTGCACAACACGCGTTGTCCTGGGCATCGTTGATCTCTTACCGCATCGAGCGGACCTTCAATGCTCGATTCCTTGCCGTGGTTGGCAGGTCTAGCGGTTGATCTTCGCCTCGTACCAGCCACGAGCTAAGCATGCAACTGTTATTGAGCCATGCTGCATCATGACGGTATGTGGGAATTGGATCATCGCCGAGGTTTCGCTTGGAGTTCGATTTATTTGTAGGCCAGCTACCCTGCTCTTAATGTTCTGGCTATCCCGTGGTGACTGTTAGCGATCACGCGGTGGGCATTTCACCATGAGTATCTCCAGACGGTCTTCATACCCGCTGAATGCGCCGCCATCCCCTGCGCGGCCGGGTCAGCAGATATCTTCACCGAAAGGTACTGATAAGCCGCCTCGTGTGCCGCGCAACATTCGAGCATTGAAGGATGGCAAGGCACCACCGCTCGTGGGCCGGACCATCATCGTGCTCTTGGACGGCACTGGCGACAAGCTTGATTCCGACAACAGCAATATCATCCATTTGATGCAATGCTTGAAGAAAGCGAGCCCGGACCAGGTTGTTTACTACCAATCCGGTATTGGCACGTACAATGGAAAGGGTCTCTCGAAAGGTTTCAGCGCTGGACTCGACATGGCTGTCGGTAGCGGTCTGGGTGTCCACATTCGAGATGCATACAGGTTCCTCATGCAGACCTTCAAAGAGAACGACCGGATCTGCCTCTTTGGCTTCTCGCGTGGCGCATACACTGCGAGATGTTTGGCAGGCATGATACACAAGGTCGGACTACTTCCCGCGCACAATGTGTCCCAAGTGGAATTCGCGTACAGTTTCTACAAGAACGACACTCCCGAGGGATGGAACATGAGCCTTGAGTTCAAGCGCACCTTTTGCATGGACGTCTCTGTGCACTTCGTTGGTGTGTTCGACAGTGTGGCTAGTGTCGGATTTTTTCCACGAAAGCTTCCTCTGAGCAGTACGCCCCACAACAAAGCCAGATACTTCCGACATGCGCTTGCTCTGGACGAGCGTCGAGCAAAGTTCAAGGCTTGCCGATTTCAGCGGAAGACGACGACTGACGCAAAGGCTCATTGGGAGACCGTCGCTGAAGTGCACGAGGATGCCGGTGGACTCGTTCGAAGGCAAAGCACTCTTTCGAGCCGCAGTGGCTTCCACAGTCCCACAAACGGCAGCTTGTCGCGCCGTGTGTCCGTATCTGACCAGATCGGTACCACCGACAGCACTCCCTTTCCTCTTCGTGGTCGGCAGCCGACGGACGAGTTCCCCAACGAGACTGATGTGCTCGAAGTCTGGTTCGTCGGCCAGCATGCGGACGTCGGAGGCGGAGCCGCCAAGAACGAAGTCCGCCACAAGCTCTCACAGACCCCCCTCCGATGGATGATCCGACAGTGCTTCGAATGCAACACCGGTATCATTTTCAAAACCCACAACCTCGCCTCCGAAGGTCTCGACGTTCACACTCTTTGGCCAGTCTACACCCCTCTCACCCGCCCCAAGGTTGGCCCGCCACCGAGCATCATGGAGAAGTACGACGCTGGCAGCATCGCACCCATATCTCGCCGAGCAACCGTCCTCGCTCCCGTCAACGAGACCGACCCGCTGGGCCTGCACGACGTCAAGCTTTACGAAGACGCCTACCACAACGCGCTGCACGCTGACTGGGTACCCGAGCAGGTCGAAGACTACTTCGACTGCATCTCGACCATCCACGACCAGCTGATCATGGCTAAGACGTGGTGGATTCTGGAATTCTGGCCGATCAAGGTGCGTGTCCAGCCTCCGGACTCGGATACGTGGGTGAAAAAGGTGGCGATGAATTTGGGACGATACCGACCTGTGCAAGACGAGGCACCGAATATGCACTGGACTGTGCAGCAGCGAATGGATACCCTGGGATACAAGATCAATGCGAGAGTGGATAAGCGGGCGAACTGGAATATAGTGGTATAACGAATGAGGGTTCGGGCAATTAGGGGATAAGATTAGAATGTTTGTTAGACAGCGGTGGAGTAACTCTTGCATAGGCAGGACGTTATTCCACTTGCACGACGCAGATTATACTTCATTCATGTGTTCACACTTTCAGCATGGCAATATATTGCTTGCAATGCCTTACGCGGAATTCTTCTCCACGCTACCATGTTTATCCTCGTCAGAGACCGCTTTGCTCGAGTCGTAATAGTTGTCTTTCTCCATATCTGGTACTGCCTGCCTCGCATCATCCGCGACGGCATACTTTGATCGAGCACGGATGCCGGCTCCATACTTGTAGAACACGAACGGGATGGGCATGAGAAGCAAGCCAACTCCTCCGATGAGTGATCCGGCACCACCGATGCCAAGGGAGTCGAACATGTAATTTGTAAACAGCGGAGACGCGGCTGCAGATGCCGAGCGGAGCACGGTATTTGCAGCGACGGCGGAAGCCGCATACATCAGGTACGAGTCGATGATGTAATTGATGAAGACGACAAAGATGAGCAAGATTGACATTGCTAGGAAGACTCCCGCAATGGTAGGCACGATCCAGTGGATTGAGTTGTACTCGGCGGTCCAGGCGAACCAGAAGATTGACGCGGCGAACATGACGCCGCCGACCATGCCCGCGGGTAGACGGTCTTCAGGTACGGGTTTGCTGTGGTCTTTGTTTCTCTTTGAGCCGCGGAAACTGTCTAGAAAGAGGGCGATACCGCCGAGACAGGCGCCGATAATGGTGCCGATTAGAGGGAGCTCGCCAACGCCGGCGTTCCATCCGCGTCGTTGCTGAAAGACGATGGGGTATATGCTGAAGAGCATGTACAGCAACGTGTATACCACTGCGTAGTAGATCGCGACGAGCAGACTGATCGGATCTACGAGCAACTTCCAGGGCCGAGTCAAAGCGACAGCAAAGATACCCTTGAGAGTTCGATCTGAAGCTTCTGCGGGTGAAATGACGTGGTCGTTTCCGGGCTTCTTGCGCAGCCGTCGAGCCTTATGAGTCAATATGACGGCAGGAAGCGTCTCCGGGAGGGTCAGAAGCAGGATCTCGGTAGCGCCGGCCAGCCACAGGAGAACGTAAAAGGTCCAGCGCCAAGTCTCCTTGAGCTGAAGGAATCCGCTGACCACCGGTCCTAACGCTGGTCCGACGAAGGTCATCGTCGAGAAGAGGATCATGGCGTTGCCACGAGCGACATCGCCCCAGACATCAGAGAGAACGCCAGGGGAGTTCGTCAGCGCCGCACTCGCGGCGGTGCCAGTCAAGAATCGTCCAACGAGGAGTCCGCCGAAATTGGGCGTAAATGCACATAGGAAGCCTAATGCGAGGTACAGCGCGAAGGAGATGTGGAAGATCCACCGTCTGCCGTAGAACTCGGACAGAGGCGCCCAGAGCAGTGGACCGGCACAGTATCCCAGCAGGAAGAGTGTGGTAACGAGACCTGCGGCTTCGAGAGAGACACCAAAATCGTCACTTACTCCTTGAAAAGACCCCGATGGCGCCGATGAAGCAAAGGTGGCATTCATCACGAGTAAGATGGAAATGCCGGTGATAAAGCATTTCCGGCTGAATGAGTAGTTCTTGGGATTCTCTGGATCGTCGGAACTGAATTTGAGATGACCATTCGCGTCAAGAGAGGCTTGTGTGGTGGGATCTTGGTGACTCATGATCCAGAAGTACGAAGTCAAGCTTTTATGAGACTCAATTACGTTAATCGAAATGATAGTAGAGCGAGGACTTCGTGATCTGTATGAATTTGACAACGATCGCTGTGCGAAAGGTTGTAATATAAGCATATCGGCCGTTGTCGCCGAGAGCAAGAAGTAGTTTATGTTCGATCAGCCATGACGCAGGTCGAATCATCTTCTTCCCTTTGAGCCAATTGGCCACAGCTAGCTTTCAGGATCGCAATTGATCGTCACGAGTCGGCTTCGTTACCAAGCCAATCGAGCGTTCTGCCTTGGGAGTCGAATATCACGGTCATTCGCTTTCGCTTAACACTCGACGCGTTGTCGAATATGGCGGGTACAGCGGCGCCTGCGATAGGAATCGCAGGACTAGCGTAAACTCATAGCAAAGTCTCACGTAGGCTAGTGAAGGCTTATGTCAATGTTGTTGATGCTTTCCGAAGCGCAGCATGTGGTTCCGGTATGAACGGTGTCGATGAATACCATATTAGGTTAAATTGTTCTCAGACTCTCGTAGCGTCAATTCCTCCTTTGGGTAATTCTTGGCATCGCTGCTCCGAGATCTCCGGGACTCATGAATACACTCCGGATCTTTTGTCCGCATCTGGAATACAATTAGTAACCAAAAGGGATCTTTCCATAAGCTGTCGTTCGCTGTATGTCTGCTGAATAATATATCAGTGACGTCTCTCGTATCTTCTATAATCTTGCATAGTCCGCACGAGCTGGTGAGATGCGCATACAAGATCTTCTCATCCACGGGATGAACTTCGCGTCCTCTCCGAGCATCATTCGCATAGTACCACTACCAAGCATCATTTACCGCGCTTTTACGACTCTCGCCATGTCTGCTCCTCTCGTACCTGTCAGTATTTCTACAGCTGTGGAACAACGTCGCTCGAAACGTGCTTTGGAAGCCAAATCACCGGTTCCAGACAAGGTCATTGTCGAACTGGCAGAGCATGCAATCTTGCATGTTCCTTCAGCATTCAACAATCAAGCTGCTCGCGTGACGGTCTTGTTTGGCGAGAATCACAAGAAGCTGTGGGCCATCACAGGCAAAACATTGTTGAACAAGATTGGAGAGGAACGCTACAAAGATGGCACCGAGCAGAAGATGACAGCGTTCGCTAATGGCTACGGTACCATCCTCTTTTGGGATGATGCTTGTGTCGCCAAAGCTTTGAACGAGCATGCCCCGAACATGTACAAAGACAAGACTGACGAGTGGGTTCAGCAAAGTCAGGGCATGCATCAGTACTACCTCTGGACAGCCCTGGACGCACTAGGGTTGGGCGCGAGCCTTCAGCATTATAATCCGCTGATCGATGAGGAGGTGCAGAAGACGTGGAACATTTCTTCAGATTGGAAGCTCAAGGCGCAAATGGTTTTCGGTACGCCGAAGGAGGGCAGCAAATTGCCCGCAAAGGAGCAGAAAGTGCCGCTGGAACAGAGAGTGCAGGCTTTTGGCGCGAAAATTTGAGACCCCGCAAGTATCGGTCTGTAGAGTTCATGAATCTCAAGATGTCATTGAAAATTGACCCAAGATATGAAAACATGGGTACATTCGGACGTTAAGATCAGCGGTCGAAGGTATTGGTGTAGCGTGGCAGTATATGCACGAAATTTGAATACACTCGGAATTTGCTTCTTGCACTGATTTCCCATAGTGCTTGTTGATCCGCGCTTGCGTTGAGGCAGCAAAGCAGTCTGGTGTACACTACAATTCACATGCAGGTGACCATTGTCATGATCCCGACAATGAACAAATCAAAGATGAATGTGTCTCCTCAAAGATGTCCTTCGTTTAAATGACGTGCGGCTACGGCCGAACCCTAATCCCGTTCACAGCACAAAATTGTCACAACGTCATCTCTCAACGCAGAGCTGTCAGCCTGCTCCTTCTAGGCCAACCACGCGAAAGCTTCTTTTGTTTCGTGTTGCGGTACCTGCGGCGCGCGAATACAATTACATGATCACTTCAATAAACATGAAGTGTTTATGTCTGGTGCCGGACATGGAATCACCGCACTCAAGGGCCGGCTGATAGTCGTGGTGTAAATCACCACCGAAGACAATTCCTCTCTTTTCTTGAAGGGATGTTCCACCGCTTCTCTGCCGCGCCGGACAGGGCGCGAGGCCGGAAAAGCCGAAATGCGTATGCCACTGTTCGATCTGTCGCTGCGACGGGCAATGATCGTCATCACAGCAGTGACAATCCGCATCGGCTCACATGGACCACCAGCGAGCTTGACGAGGCCGAGACACTTGGCAATGCTGCACAGAAGATTCGAAAGTCCACCAAACGCCAGAAGACCACTCATGCGTGTGACCGGTGTCGTTTGCATCGCGTCAAATGTGGTGAGCTGAAGCCCTGTGTCCGTTGTGTAGACGCAAATGCCAAATGCGTGGTCTCCCGTGCGAAGTCATCGTCGCCCAGGGATAGCCAGCCGTTGGGGGCAAACGCCACGGCGCCCGGTAGACATGGCTCGCGCGAACGCGCTGGATCCAATACTGCTGCAGAGCGCACACCGACGTTGGCTGAGGCACAATTCTCACCTCACACACAGCTCCACTGCTTGAACATATCACAGAAATATTCAGCAGAGGCGTTGCCGTTGAACAAGCCCAGGCCTTGTCAATTCGAGCCTTCATCTGAGATTCCAGATGAATCCAAGTATCTGGCAGCTTTGGCCTCTGGGTACTTTCCCCTGCCTCCGTGTTCGGCCATGCCCTCAGGCGCACGCATGCAATCAAACAGGATACTGCAGGCAAGACAACGGAGCTATTACTTACGACTGTTCTGGGAGGTCTACCAGCCACTGTTCCATATAATCAGCGACACTGACTTTAGAGAACTCGATGAGTGCTCTCCGCCAACAAACCCGGGCGACCACGCAACATATTCGGTACGCCACGCTCTCATCGATGCTATGATTGCCCTTGCTGTACAGCACAGCCTGGCCACTGGTCTTGTCAGCCGCATACTAGATGTCTCTCAGCAAACGCCCACGATTGCGTCTGAGGCCTTTTGGCCTGGCTTCCAGCATTTCCATTGGTGTCGCGAACGCATGCGGACCAACGAAGATGTGTGTATAGATGCACTGCGAGCTCACGCTCTTCTCGCGCTGTATCTAATTAGAGGCAACGCATTTCGGGATGCATACAACCTGCTCGGCATTACGATTCGAAAAGCATACATCGCAAAGCTCCACCGGCCACCACCTAGCCAGCTCCCTGAAGGAGAAAAGACCGCTCGGATGCAGCTCTGGTGGATGTTATTTTCTCTCGACATTCGATGCTCGCTTCAACTGGGCTCACCGGTGGCTTGTCAACCTAGTCTGATTAGGTGTCCGCAGCCAACCAGAGACGCACTAGCTCGCTACATAAGTAAGTCCCCGACGACAACCTCAATAGATCACGCTTCATTGGCATATTGCATTGCCGCGCTGCATCTTGCGACAGTCATGGCCAATATCAGCGCGTGCGTTTCGCATGACGATTTGGAAGACCTGAGTGACGCAAATGCAATCGAAGACTTTTCGAATACCTTGGACTCTGCACTCATGGGTCTCGAGCTATGGCAAAGCCAGCTTCCGACAGACCTTCTCATTGGTAGGTCTACCAACAGCGCCGATCAGTTGCAGCTTGATTTGGGAAGTGGACGGCCTTTGTGGCTACAGCGGCATGCAATTCTACTCGAATTGAAATATCACAACGCTTATGTTATGTTTCTGCGACCGTGCATGCGAGCAACACGTCTTGCTACGTTCACCGAATCTGACGCAACTCGGGAAGACTGTCGTCTGGAGCAGCGATCGCGATTGCTTTTGGAGAGACACCTCGAAAGTGCTTTGAGCCATTCGTTCGCGGTCATTGACATCATATACGCCGTATCATCACAGTCCGATATCATATATGGCTGGTTCGAGGCGGTAGAGAGCTTATGGAATGCGGCGCTCACAATAGTTGCCTACACAACGTCACATCACGTCGCTGCCGAGTCTCGACGTGCGCAGGCGGGCGATGTCCACGATCGATCGGTTCTGCTGTGCTTCTCTACCTCCCAATGTCTTCATGCATTGTCGCGGGCAGAGCTTATCTTGAATGCGTTCTCGCCAACATGTCCAGGTGTGCTCGCAAGTAGAGATATCCTCAGCTCGCTCGTTGGAAACTTGCGAGCCATCTATCCTTGCTGGGCGGCTCCGCCGACATCCAACCTTCAAGATGTTGCGATGGCCGAGCCAAATGAGACGAGAGGTTCCGGCGAGATGCCTGTCTGGGACGATGTTTTGCCGTGGGATTTGTTCGTCACGCTGATGGCGGATCAGGCTCTCGTAAAGAGTTTGGGCGAGAAGCAGGATGGAAGCTGGGATTCTTTTGCGGATGACAGAACACTGCACTTTACAGACGTTCAAGCTTCGAACGTGTTCGCTTCGCCTGTGATCTTCGCTCCGATGGTATCGATGAGACATGCGGCGGCATGACGGCAATGATCACGAAAATGTAATATTGGGGGGGGGGGGGGCGAAGAAAATGACATAGTTCTGGAGATCCTGAGCGTTCAAATGTGCGTCGCACGATGATATGCAAACAGTTCACTGCCAGGAAGTCTTCGTCGCTCGCGAGACCGACGAAATCAGGCTCAGATATCCCAAAGGATCTTGCCTGAAACGTGTGAATGAGCAGTTTCCACATCGCTCTTGCCGCGGACGTTATTTTCATACAGGCGTGTCACTCACGCGTTATTTTGTCATCACGTTAATCAGGCATCAGCTGGTTGACAAGCTGGAGCAGACATCACTCGCTCCCAGCACGGGGATCGATAAAGTGTTTTGCGTCACTTGCTCGTTGAGAACTCTACACCTCAAACCTTGAGGTAAAGTTTCTCTTCGAAAATCAAGTCTCTTCAACCAATCTGCGCCTTTGCAGATCTCATCAAGTCAATCCTGTGCAAGGCTTATCAAGTTCATCTCGAATCAACGCCTATTCCAGATTTGACACATTGTCGAAACCCATCTGCAGTGAGTGATCATGTGGGCTGTCGTCCGATTCGAGTTCTGACTGATCAAGGCCAGCAACCGCAGAGCACTTGCCATCAAGAACAATTACTCTTCCAAACTCTCACCTTCTACACCGACTCTTTCTTGAAACCCTCACCTTCAAACACCCTTCGCTCCACCAAGCTCACCTGAACAAGCAGAATCGCTCACCATGCTTACGCCATGCTCCAGTCAGCCTCAGAGCACCTTCGTTCCCTTCGGCCAGACGCCTGCTGTGAATCTTCTTCGACATACGGCTGTGCCTACTCATTCCTGCACCAAGATTCTGAACCTGGGTCGTGACGATATTCGCAACATCCTCTTCACCTTATTCTCCGAATCTCCAAAAGCAGGCAATGTCATCCTCTTCACGATCTGTGGCTCAGACCCAGCTGTGCTTGCCAGAAACATCTTCTTGCTCACATATCTTGTGACCCACGTCAGCAAGGCCGCCAACATACCGGACAAGCTCGAACCTGAGAAAATCACAAAGGAGACAGCCACACTCTGGGCTTTGTACTATCACATGTACATCATTCGTGACGATATGCATGTTATGGGTGAGCATCTGAAAGATATTCTTGCCGCTTCGACGACACTTGCAATATGGGAAAGCTCTCGCTACGCGGATCCTTTGAAGTTCCTCTCAGAAAGCACTCTCGTCGAGGTTCGTACATATTGGCAAAGGTACCTGGACGCTCGCAATGATCCAAAGAGCGCAACCCGTCCAAAGGCAGCCATTTTGAAGAAATTCTCAAGGGACGAAACGCGATCTGAGAGACTCAACTTGCCTGCGAACCGCACTGCGGGAATCCACAGTCTCACACACATCCCGTCTTTACGCACTGCGTTCCACAAATTCTGGAAGACAGGAGTTGTTGCTGGTAACGAGTCAGATGTTGGTGCCTTGAACCAAGAAGGCGATGGTCTCGTCAATCCTCTACTCAGCATCAATTCTTTACCTACTCGGGCATTCATCCTCCATCCTAACTCAGATCCATTGCTGAGTTTCCACCTCGCACCGGTATTTGACCAGCCTGCCAAGGAAAAGTTCATGCCGGAAGTTCTTGCGGCTCTTGCCAAAGCCCAATTTGGGAACTGGTGTGCTGTGGTCCAACAACACATGAGGCTGCGCACCGTCCAAATCTCATTCCACCACGGCGATTCTCTCAGCCTGTGTTACTGGCTCCAACAGCACAAAGACGTCCCGACGCAGATGCCTGCATACGTGTATTCCTACCTCCGCTCATGGACAGCCAAGACGTTTGACTTGACTCCTACAGCCGATCTCATAGTGGAGTACGATGTCATCGAGACGTCGGAACTGGGCGATCGTTGCGGTGTGTTGAACTTGCTTCCAGCAGCTATTCCTCTATTAAGCAAGCGCGCCAACGCCGTCTTATACACAGACACGTTTCGATGCACCCCGAATACCACGTCTGAGTATCTCAGCAAGTTGCTGCTGGCTGATCCGGTGACATGTGCTCTGTTGTTTGATTTGATGCCCCTTGGCCTCGCCACTGGCACATCAGTTGAACATTTTGGATCTGATATCATCATCAACCATCTCAATTCAGACAATGTCATGAATCCACTGCACCGAGTGCGCGTGACCTGGAAGCGTCCTGACGGAGGCGATGGGACGAGACCCACGCCGATCACCCCATCACCACCGCAAGTGAGTGTCGACGCTAAACAACTCGCGTCCTTGTTCATCAACTGGTACTTGGCGCTATTTCGCCAATCCGCACAGCCTGCTCGCTGGAACTTCCATGGTACTAGCGAGTACAGGTACACGCAAGTTACCTTCGTGGGGCTCATCGTTCTCGCCCATCAGCAAATCGAGACCGAATGGCAGAAATGTATCACAACGCTTATTGACGGTATCCGTGCTTGGGCTGGCCAATCTCAAAAGAAGGCATTCGTGCAGGAGCTCCTGACATTATTACATATGTCTGGTCTCTATTGCGATTCAGATCTCACGACACCGGCTTCCGACACTGCTAAGAAGCTCACTGAGTCCTCAAACCAGATAGCGCTGACCTCACTCAAGCGCTTTCCCGAGCTGTCCAACATTGTCTGTGTGGCCTTGGTCATTCCCAGACGGAAGTTCCGAGTGCTCCCGTCTTTTGAATTGGAGTCTTTCAGCTACCTCTGTCTGCACATGGTGATACAAAACGAGGGCATGCTTGACAATCGCTTTGCATCAATTCATGCGTGCTTTGGTTGCCTAAACCTGGGCGAAGGCTCGGCGCCTGCTAGCATTGAAGAGGACCCCGCAGGATGGCAAGGTTCGTCAAAACTCATAGTAATGTGCGTCGTGCCAGCCTTTCAATTTCTGGTAGGACGCGAAGGACGGACGCGAGTCGCTGTTGGTGTCAGTGACCTCTCGACCATAAACGCTCTCGCTCGTGTTGTTGGACCAGGAACACGCATTTTCGAGGCATCCATCAATGATGGCAACCATGTGCACCTTTTGACTACACTTCCTAGTGTGACCTCATCGCCGACCAGTGCGCTGTGTGCCAACGTCGCACCTGCGCGCAATCTACACGAATCTGCCAGCAGGCTGACCATGGTCAACGGCATTGCTAAGTCACTATCTGCAAGAGTTACCCTGACTGGAAAAGTTGAATGCCATCGACTGAAAAACGACTGCGTCATCAGAGCTTCTCAGCACGGATCTTGCTCGATGTTCATCTTCATCGGCCCGGAGTGTCGCAAGTTGAGCTTTCCATTTCCGATCGACGGATCGCGCTGCGATCCAAAATCGCCGCGTGCGGCGCTTTGGATCGAACTCACTGCACCTATTACCTGCGCACCCAAAGAGCACGGCTACGAGCTAGACCCGTTCCCCCTGGTCATCGATCGGGGTCAATTACTCTCGTGGAGCCTTGGCAGAATCAATCTTTCGATTTGCCCTCCGATCTCATCAGCTGTTCCATTCAGGCATTTGAAGCTCTTCATCGAGATGGCTGAGAGTATTCAGGAAGTTCGAGCTTTGGCCAACCCTGCCAACAAGAATGGTTGCGATGATGCATCAGAGTTCGTGGGTGCAATGTCGATCCCGAAAAGCTCCGCGGAGCTGTTCACCTCGCAAATGACGATGTTCAAGTTGAAACGGTCGATTGCACTCCTTTTTGACGCTGCCAATGATCGTGTCGGTCGTGCTGGGCAGACACTCAACGCCGTGACGATGTCTACAATCAAAGGCGAAGAATTCCTCATCATTCTTGGACAGCTGCTGCACGATCTGGATCAAGGTTCGATCTGTATGGAAGTATATGTGGTACCGCTTCCAAAACAGAGACCGAATCAGCTCACTTTCGCCTTGTCGTCACTGAAATTTACTGGTCGCGCTGTGGGTATCCAGATCCCTGAAGAAGTGGCCAATCATTGGAAGGCACTGCTCCCAGCCATGGTCGAACGCTGCCGCTACGGTTGGCAACATAAATCAAGCTGCGAGTACTCCATCGGAGAAGAGTTCAGATGTCCACGCACTCGTCCGTTACGCAAGTCGCCAATTTGCTCATGCGGTCAAGGTCATGATGTTGACGGTATTCCGGAAGCGTACCAAGTCCTCGGTCCTTTTGCAACACGCGTCGCCATCTCGCCGCTGTCCGCAATGCCATATGTCGAAGTGATGGCACTCGACATGGAGCAATATGAATTGGCCAAAGTGTGGGGAAATCAGCTGTCTCAACCCGTCAACAATGAGATGGTACAGACGCGATATTTGACATCCTGCTCCCACTGTCGCAAGCCAGGTATCGACATGATCGATTGTCGCCAGTGTCACAAAGAACAGTGGTGCAGCAAGAAGTGCGAACGCGAGGCACGCCAAAACCACAAGCAGATCCGCAACAAGTACACACTCATTTCCAGGGCGAAGGGCCTGCGCCCAAGGATGTGTATCTTAACACACCTGGCATGTCATTCCAAGAGCATTACGTTCAATTTATGATGTCATGTCAGCTCGCCGACATGATAAATATGAGTCTGGAGGACTATCTGACCAAGTTTCCCCCACGTCGCTGATTCGCCTTTGTGTGTCGTATGGAATGCTTTCCTGTCATCGATCTTGGAGCCTGCACTTTTATGATGGCACGCATGTAGCTCAAACGGCTAAATGGAATCGCTCTGCAAGTTTCTGCATTGGCTGGAATGGGCACTTGCGTGCCGTGATTTTTCGCAAGTTTGGGGCTGGAATACGTCGTAGTCATCGTCACAATCCCATTCCTGCACATCAGATGTTGCGTGAACCGAGCATCTCTTCTGAACTTCAATACCTGTGCCAGCGCATGTGTACTTCGGTAAGTATACCACGATGCCTGATGGAGGTGGATGCGCATTGATAAGATTGTATACCGAATGCTCACCGGTCGTGCATTTCACTTATCTGGGACCCACCTTTTGCGCTGCAGCCAAATATAAAATATTCACAAATCCCAAAATGCAGTCATAATAGAATTATCTTCATACTGATTCATCCTTGAAACTTCATAGTGATCCATGTCTTTCCCTGCCCCGCACACATGCAAAATCACCGAGCGGTAGACGATTCAGCCTGTCCAATAATTTACATTTCACTGACTTCGGAAATCATTCGCCATGCTTGTACCGTGCTTCGTCAGACTACGATATTATTTCTATCCGATCGGAAATACGCCAGCCCTCAACCTTCTCAGAGATGCATCAACGGCGTCAACATCTGAAAGTAAAATCCTGTGTCTCGGCAGTGGCGATGCTCGAAATGTCCTTTTCACACTGTGGACAGAACCTAATCGCGATGATCGCTTGATTCATTTTACTACTTGCGATTACGAGCCGGCCGTTCTCGCCCGTAACATCTTTCTCTTCTCATATCTGATGTCTGATCAACAAAAAGACTGCGGCACCAAGACGAGCACAGGAATGCTATGGAACATGTACTACCACATGTTCGTTACGAGCGATGTGTTGTCAGCCAGATCGAGCATCTTGAGATGCTTCTGAAGGCATCAGGATCAATAAACGACTGGACAGCCTCTCCATTTGGCGGCGTGCTGAGGTTCCTCGGAGCTAGCTCCTTCTTCGAGATGCGGACCTACTGGGGCCTCTACCTCGATGCCGCGCGTCGGCGAGATCAGATTGCACAGATCAGAGAAGAGATTGCCGCAATTCACGAGCCTCACAGCGCCGAAGCAACTTATCACCTGTCTGGAATGCGTAGCGGAGGCCTTCATGGAATTACTCATTATGCAGTGCTTGGCTCGACGTTTCGCGCATATTGGAAGACTGGCGTTGTCGCTGGAAATCAGCAGGACGTTTCAGTACTACAGCGTGAGAAAAGAGGCCATACGAACCCGCTACTCCTTGTCTCATCGGCCCCGCGTAATGACTTTGCTATGCACTACGGCACTGATCCTATCTTTGGATACAATGTGGCTGCAGCACTCGACGACTCTTCAGATGTTTCGAACGCATCCGAGCGACTGGCAAAGATCGTCAAGGCACAGTTCCATGATTGGTGTGTCGCGTTCGTACAACACGCAAGAGCTCAAACCGTCCAAATCTCTTTCCACTGCGGAGATGCTTTGGCTTTATGCCACACACTTCAACGCCGCGCTGCCATTCCTCCAAAAGTCCCAGAGCACTTGTACAGCTACACACGTCCCTGGTCAGCAGTTCCGATAAGTCTCGACAGTCGGTTGGACTCATATTCACTCAAGGACTTTCATGTCATCGACACTTCAAATATCAGTGACCACATTGGTATCCTCAACTTGCTGCCAGCTACCGTGCCTTTGCTGAGCTCCGCCAACAATGCCGTCCTCTACACCGAAACTTTGTTGCCTGAAAGCCTTGATCCAGATAAGTATTGTGACGAACTGCTCCGCGCGGATACAAAAGCGATCTGCATTTTCATGAATTTGTCTCCAGTCGGCTACTTGCTCGGAATGTCCACTGAACATTTTTGAACAGAGGCTGCGGCTGATGGTCTCTCCGGGCGTGCAAAATCGAAAAGACAGAAGCGCATGCGCCTCACGTGGAAACATCCAGGCGGTGGCGATCATGTCTCGTCATCGAAGACTTCACCGTTTCCCATCAAACTGAGTGTTGAACACCGTGAGCTCGCCTCATTTCTTTTCCAGTGGTATCTGAACATGTTCTCTCCTTTCGAAGATATATCTCGGAGGTTTCGTAGCCTTGGTACAGGTATCGACCCTTTCTTAACGCGGATCATTTTCAATTCCCGCAAGACCCTAGTCGCATTGATCGGTCTCATTCGTCAACGCATTGAGACCGACTGGCGAGCGTGTCTCCAAAAAATGCTTGAGATGATCGCGAACGATAGATCGCTTCTCATCGGCAGCAACTCTTTGCAAGAGCTATATACACTTCTACAAATGTCGGGTTTGATGGACATATCAGCGATGAAATTGCCGCCGCATGTGAACGCCGGTATTCATGCAGCTGCTTTTGGGACAACTGCTCTGACCAACCTCAAACGGTACCCAAACCTACCCAATGTCATCTGCGTCGTATTGATAGTGCCCAGAGCCAAGCTCACTGTCATCACTTCGATGAGTCTCGATCAATTGGGCACTCCTGGTCTTCAGCTCAATGTCCACGACCACGGAACTTTCGATAACAGTTTCTTCGCGCTTCACACGTGTTTCGGTAAACTTCTGTTGGACAAAGATCTCGCGTTGAGCAAGATTGAAGAAGATCCGGCGGGATGGAAGGGCAAAGCGGATCTCCTTGTGAGTTGCATGATCCCGTCCTTCTCCTTCCTCCTGGGACGTGAGGGTGGGACACAAATTTCTTTGAGAATTATACCGACCGTGGCCTCCACGCCCCTGGCCTCCACTCTTGGGATGTTTCAATGTGTCTACCAGACCTCGGTGAACGATCACAAGAACGTTCAACTGTTGCCATCACTGCCGAACGTTGTCCGCTCACCAGGTCTCATTCGTGGGGCTTGGGACAGTGCACTTCCGAGCCCTGCTGCTGTTCACCTGTCCCTAACTTCTGGAACGCCTGAAAAGTTTACTCTCCGCGCGACCTTCGAGCAAGACAAGGAGCAAGAAGATCTCAAGAATCGAAGTCCAGTCACCGTCCAGCAGGTCAGCCCATGCTCGATGGCCATCACGTTTGGCGATCACAGCCGAGAACTTCGTTTTCCATTTCCAGTGAATGGAAGGAGGTGTCATACCAAGATCTCGCGAAAGCAATGCTGGGTGGAAGTCTCTGTGGCGCTGACATCTGCAGCGCAGCACGCCGGCGGATACACCCTTTCGCCGTTTCCGCTCATTTCCGATCGCGGTCAACTTGTCCCCTGGATGCTGGGAAAGGTGAATCTGTCAAAATGCCCACTCATCCCGTCCGATGCGAATCTGCCATACCTTGAGTCATTCATTGGGATGAGCATGAGTCAGAAAGAAAAGATGCTGAATCGTGGAGAGGTTTCAATCTCAACACACGAAAAAGATTTCTTTGACTTTAAGAAATCGATCGCCGTTCTTTTCATCAGAACCCAGACGAGATTGGGCCAACGCCGAAACACACACAATGTATTCCGCATGACAGTGAATGACGACTGTGACTTTTTGATCTTTACCAACGGCATACACCATGATCAAGCAGTGGGATCGATTTGCCTTGGTGCCTACGTGCTACCTCTTACCGCTCAAACACTTGGCTCAAAGCCCGAGGGTCTTGGTCAGCTATTCCATAATCCCAAACAGATTGGCATCAGCATCAGCAAGGGCGAAGAGACTCTCTGGAAACAGGCGATGCCCGCGTTGGTTGAGCAATGTCGATATGATTGGGAGCACAAGCCTTCCTGCGAGTACAACATCGACGGCGTTCTCAAGTGTCCTCGCAGCGTGAAGCATAGCGAGACGCCAATTTGTTCCTGCGGTGAGGGTCATGATACTGACCTATTGCCCTCAGAGTATGCTTTCTTCGCACCATATGTGACTAGAGTCGCGATTCAAATCCTTTCAGCGTTGCCGTACGTTGAGCCTATGGCCTTCACCATGGCCCCAGAAGCTCATGCAACCACAGCAAAAGGTAGCGGCAATCCCATGACTGCTTTCAATCACGCAAAAAATAGCACGAGCAATTCTTCGCAAGCCTGCGACTATTGTCGATCCTCAAGCAGAAAGCTCTCTATTTGCAAAGGCTGCAATGCCGTGTGATATTGTGATCGAGACTGTCAAAAGGCTGGATGGAAGGCTCATAAGTCTGATTGCAAAAAGAACTCCGTGACTCATTGAGGAGGTCCGAGACTCGATCAGGCGGCGAGCATGATTTGACTTGAGAAGAGGGTGACAGCGCTTGAGCGACAGGGATATTTATTTTGCCGTAATTGCATCATGGTATTGTATGTAGTCAGTGCCCAGGTGAACTTTGCTTTCACTGTTACCTCTTGCGCGTAAGCGCGACCAATTGAGCACTGTTGAGCTAGCCGTTTCACTGTTTCGTGAGTGTTTCCATCTGCTTCGATTGATTTGGAGGCGCTTCTACCTTGCAAACAACTTCACTTCTTGCATTCCTCCAGCTTCCCTTCGAACGACTCAAACTTCGGTCGAATCACCATTGTCTCACGGCTGTCGTCGGAGATTCATTTTACTTGCGTCGTGGACGTCGATGGTCATTCCGATCGACTATCACGGACACCCCAAAAGCTTGCGTCGCCTCCTTCTTCCTCGCGACGCACATAGTACAGAGCCATCGTCTAAGTAAGCTCGTCCATAGATGCTCAAGTCACCGGAATGTTCACAACTTGATAACAACTGACAACATCATATGTTCAGATCGCAAAGAACTCGCAATTCCAGTCTGCGGAGCAATTTGCCACTTGTATCGTTTTGACGCCGCGTGCCTATAAATTCTCAAGCTAAACTCTCTGTGCCGGGGTAAGACTTCAAATCGTCCGTTTTTCCTCAAAAACGCGAAAGGCCTCTCGCGATGCCCGTCTCCGCCCAAAACCGATTTGATGTTTGGGCTCTTGACAAAGTTGACTTGTCAACTTGGGAGCCCGTTCCGCCGTCTGTGCCCTGGCTTCTTATTCAATGGACGGTGATGCAACACATGGGCCTGACAACGGAAACGGTGAACTGTGACTTGAATCAAATACCAAAGAAAGAGCGCGCCCTGGTTGGCATGAAGCGGACCATTCTCAAGCTCTTCAAGTTCTCGCACACTGTACCCCAACGTACCCGAACTATATTCGAAATCATGCAGCTCGAGCTCTTATTGGCTGTCGGAAAATTGTATACCCATCCGGGAACGGGTTTGCTCTGCCTCGATGCCTATGTTCTGCCATTCATGTGGCACAAGGAGCGCCATCTCGTCGGCCACGAGCCTGTCGGCTGGCTTCCTACGATCATGTACGATCATGAAATTAGTGAAGCTGAGGCTGCACTGTGGCGGCGTGCCATGCCAGCCTTCGCGGAACGCACTCGCTTCAATTGGGACCACAAGCCTGACTGCGACTACGGGCACAACGGCACATTCATGTGTCCAGTCGATGGCGAGCATCAAGATTCATGCCTTTGTGAGTGTGGCGGGGGTGTCGACATCGAGCAGCTCTCTCAAGTTGGCGGGCATTGCTTTGCCAGTATAATCGAGTAGCCCACCGATGAGCTAGGGCATGTTCAAGTACATTACTTCAGCAGCACTCAAACTTTTGGCTGCTGAGGGTCGCCAGTTTCTAGACCGTCGCGGGAACCCGTTGACGAATCCGAGAGAGGCAATTCCTCCAGAAAAATATCATGTTCACCCGTGAAAATGTTCCCACAGTCTCTCGACCTGTAGCAGGGGGAGAGGGACGAACATCACAAGTATGCTCATGACTTCTGGATTGCCCAGTGTGAAAGCCCTTCCGTGTCCACTGCGAGCTGACAGCACCGTGAAATGTGCCGTTCTCATCTTCATGATGAGTCGTCCGCTCTCTGCTGGTGTTTGTGGGCCTTAGGTGCCTCAGGCCAAAGAATATAAACGACCGCAGAATAGAGGTTCAGAAGGCAGGTTACGCCGGAGACTCGTCATTAATACTCGCGAGTGCATTGTATCGCCATTTCTCGTTTTGCCGGCCAGGAGTGCGCTGATCAGAGATAGGGGAGTTCTGTCAGAGAATAGACGAACTGTATCCTTGCGAATATATTGCCGGAAGAGTGCGTTGTGCGATGGTGAAGGGGATAATCCGGCTACCCGCGCTGCACCGTTATCGATAAGAGAGGCTCTGCGCTGAAAGTGTGGGGAAAGCTGACGCCCTGCATATGGCCAGCTTGCACTAGGTATAACAAGGACAGGACTCCTTTATATAGAGGTCATCGTCAATGGGTGAGCATCAATTGAGGCCACAGTCCGAAGGACAACTTGCATATAGAGTACTTCAAGGCACTGCGCCGCATAGATCGTCCAGACCCAGCATCAAGTCAAACCAAAGCATTGTGTATTATAAAAGCGATTCAGTCTAGTATCTAGATACCTCCTGGAAACGTCACCAACGTCTTCATCGAGATAAACATGGTCAAGTCCAACCTTTGGTCCGCAACTGCGGCAGCGTCTCTCTTACTTATCCCTGGAGTCCTTTCCGAAAGCCTCTACCCACGCTCCTCAGAAGTTCTCCAACTCGACTCAAGATCCTACGACAGCTTGATCGCTCGATCCAACCACACAAGCATCGTCGAATTCTACGCTCCATGGTGTGGACACTGCAAAAACCTCCAACCGGCCTACGAAAAGGCCGCAAAATCCCTCAAAGGTCTAGCCAAAGTTGCTGCAGTGAACTGCGATGAGGAGAGCAACAAAAATTTCTGCGGCTCGATGGGTGTGCAGGGCTTTCCAACATTGAAGATCGTCCGTCCTGGCAAGAAACCCGGTCGACCTGCAGTTGAGGATTATCAGGGGCCACGAACGGCAAAGGGAATCGTCGAGGCCGTCTCTGACAAAATCCCGAATCACGTCAAGCGGCTGAAGGACTCGGACTACGCGTCATGGGCCGCTGGGAGTGCTTCGCCGAAGGCGATCCTATTTTCCGACAAAGGCACCGTCAGCACTCTCCTGAAAGCGATTGCGATCGACTTCCTGGGTGGAATTGAGCTGGCGCAGATCCGCGACAAAGAAAAAGACGCCGTAGGTGCTTTCGGCGTGACGAAATTTCCAACCTTGGTCCTACTACCCGGCGAAGGAAAAGATCCCATCATATACAACGGCGACATCAAGAAGCCTGCCATTGTCGAATTCTTGTCTCAAGTGACTGCCCCCAACCCTGATGCTGCGCCGAAGAAGGCCTCCTCAAAGGCGCAGAAACCCGCGGACAAGAAGAAAGCCTCGAAATCCTCCTCCAAATTCGCCGCTTCCTCCGCCTCCCAAGCCTCGGCTGAAAAGCCCACCCAAACCTCCGAGACCCTCGTTGAAGACAACGCACCCCCGGCAGGCTCTCCCGACCCCAAAGTCTCCAGCGAGAGACCCATCGACCTTCCCGTCGCGACCAGCGCACCGCTCATCTCCGCCCTCGTTTCCGGCCCCGAATTCCAACAATCCTGCCTCTCCACCCTCTCCGGGACCTGCATCCTCGCGCTCCTCCCACAAGACTCCGCCATCACCGAATCCTCCGATCCCGACAGCGATACCACCCTCGCCGTGCGCGCCCTGAGCACAATCCAACAGAAACTCTCCGCGGGCGGGAAACGCACCGTCTTCCCTTTCTACCAAATCCCATCCACGAACCCGGCCGTCGCACCTCTCCGCAAGGAACTAGGCCTCAAGGATGAACATCTCGGCCTCGTCGCCATCAACGGGAAGAAGGGTTGGCGACGGGATTACGGCGGTGTTCACCCTGCTTTTGGACTTACGGCATTAGAGAGCTGGATCGATGATCTGCGCATGGGCGACCTGCCGAAAGTCAAATTGAGCGAGGGATTGCTCGTTGAGGGGGTCAAAGTCGAGAAGAAGGGGGAGGAGGAGAAGAATGAGAAATTCGGGGGCGCGAAATTGGAGGATTTTGTCACGCCGGAGAAGTTCAAGGAGCTCAAGGAGCAGATCCTCAAGGGCATGCCGGAGGGCATGGATTTGGAGATCGAGGAGTGGGATGAGCCGACGGCGGAAGCTGAGGAGCCGCCGAAGAAGGAGGAGGAGAAGGTCATCGAGCATGAGGAATTGTGATGTATATCGATCTTTTCGCGAGGCGGAGGGAAAACTTGTGTGGGGTTGGGATACATTTATGAACAAGAGAGATGATCACCTGTAAGCTGAATAGCACATGTGGAATGATGCAACGTTCTCGTTGTCCCATTGACCTGATCACCGTCCTCGGTGTTCAAGTGATGTATCCCAATCAATGAACGGAGACCGCACGACATCAAGTCAGAGAGAACGTTGATTACTGACTCGACGTCTTACACGGGAATGTAGTCACTGGGGAGTTCATCTTCTCCTGGGGAAAAGTGGGCGGATGAGAAAATCCTCACTGAAAATATGTACAATGCGTAATACTGTAGTAGAAGGCATCAGCATGCTCTTCTCCTTCTCTCCACACCGATCATCCAAGCAATTCTTCCGTCTAGAAGAATAATCTTAATTTTCGCCTCTTCAAGAGCATGGATCGAGAAAAAGAAACGTATCTGTGGAGATATCGTCGTCGTCTCTCTCATCGCCACCGGCATCTGCACATCTCCCACTTCTTCCACCATTCCGCCGATCCCAAACGCCAAAAGAAGAACAAACCATGATCTCCCCACACATTTTTCACGCCTCATTCGAGAAACCCGGAAAAGAAAACACAACACACCCGGCCACACAGATTCCTCAGAATCAAACCATGCACTCGGGGAAGAAGACGTGCGACTGCCACCCTTAATCACACCACCACCTTCAATCGCCAATCGCTGCAAACAGCCAACCCTTCCTGAACGCTTCATGAAAGAAACAAAAGTGAAAATGGTGAGTGAATGTATAGCATGAAGACGAACATCGACAAATCCCGCCCTTAGGAACCACAATTGCTCCGCCGTTGCAGGAAAAACCTCATACATGCACACAGCCACCCTCAGAAATAGAAATTTCATCGCCGAATCAATGGACTCTGGAGACTTCCACCCGTGCTCGCATAGATCATCACTTCGCGTGATGCAGCTGTGCAGTGGAAATACAAGAAGGAAAACGTGGATATGTGAAAGAGTGAAAAGAAGAGACGTTGAAGAGGAAATGATGCAGAGAGGAGAAAAAGCTAGAGGGTGAAGAAATGGACGTATCGTATCGACGCCTCCAGAGGTCGGCCGAATGTGCTGACTCTGTCATGAGAGACGAGTGCGGCGAGTTGACAAGATACAGGCTTCGAGATGGTATCGAGACTGCTTTGATGGGATTGCTGGGTCGCAGCGCACCGAATGCAGTGTTTCCGAGGCGAGTGGTGTGCGCGATGCAAGAACATCTATCCGAATCGACAATTTTCATGCTGGAACATTCGTACTGTTTCATCTAGGTGAAGGTCTCATCTTCAGAGATGCTCATTTAATGGGAGTGTCCGTGTCCGTCCGAAGATGCGGCCGGAGGGAGAGTTTGCGACGCGGAAGGAGGGCAACAGCTCTTGTTACCTTCGCAGTCGTCGCCACAGTCAAGCAAGCAGGAGTTTCCTGCATCGCTATTTGTGCGCTGCGCCGAGGCAATCGCCGTGGGGCTGCTGCTGCTCGCGCCGAGATCTTGGGTCGAAGCATCAAGGCCTCCGAATTCTGGCTGGATCGTTGATGAGTGAATGCCGTATTCATGGAGGCACTCGCGGATTTGGCGGGCCAGGATCATGTACCGAGCAGAGCCGTCGCCTTTGAAGGTGAAGTCGACTTTGACGTGCAGACTGGCGATGAGCTTTTCGTCACTGAGTTGCCAGACGTGGAGATGGTGGCATTCTTGCACACCATCGAGCTCTTCGATGTCGTATTTGATATCGTCGACTTCGATGCCTTGTGGGACGGCTTGGAGGAGGATGCGCGATGCGGCTTTGCAGAGGGGAATGGCGGAGCAGAGAATGATGACGGTGATGACGAGGGAGATGGCGGGATCGAAGTAGAATCGCCAGGAATAGTCAGTCTTCCAGATGATGATAGCTGTGACGATGACACCGATGTTGCCCAGCGCGTCGCCCATGACGTGAAGGAAAATGCCCTGCATGTTCAGATCGCCATGAGAGTGGCCGCCTTTGCCGGCGGGCTTTTCCTGTGCATGTCGGTGGGCTTGGTGATTCGCGGATGATGTGATGGCACCATAGCCATTCGACTGACCGGCGATAAGAGGTGACGAGACGCCGTGGTCATGTCCCTCTTCGTCATGTTCGACGTGACCTGCTTCTCCGGCGGCGATCTCGTCATCTTCGAGCGAATCCAGCTGGTTGTTAGCTTGTTGAATGATGGAGTTTCGGAAGCTCTTGGGTCCGTCGAAGTCAACGTTACGAGAGCCAGTGCGACTGTGGCGACGTCGTGTTGCGCGGGGAGAGATTTCGGGAGATCCTGCAACAGTGGTGCCTTCGACATCAGCGATCTCCACCCGCTTGCCAGACCGGGCTGACTTGGGGCTGAAAGGGAAATTTTCAACGCTCGACTCAGAGTGCTTGTGAGCATGAGTGTGGCCAGCTGCGTGGTTGTGTCTAGACTCGTCATGAGCGTGACCGTGATCGTGACTAGCGTGAGCATGACCTTCCTCGGCGTCCGAGATTTTGTTGCCATGGCTATGATTGTGTCCTCCGTGGCTGTGGCCACCATGTGAATGACCGTGATCGTGGAACAAGACCAGGCCAACGAGGTTCGAAGCGAGACCCAGGCATCCAACAACCAACACCAACACGGGCTGGCTGACCTCTTGCGGCTCCACAAATCGCGCAATGGCATCCAGGAAGATTGTCACACAGAGCGCCACCAGAAATACACCATTGACCAATGCACCCAAGGTTTCCGCTCGCTGATAACCGTATGTGTACATCTTCGGGGTATCCTTCGAGTCCTTGCTGGCCATCTTGACAGCCCACAGTCCGACACACAAGGAGAGGACATCGTTGAGCATATGGA
This sequence comes from Dissoconium aciculare CBS 342.82, assembly GCF_010015565.1. NCBI lineage: Eukaryota > Fungi > Ascomycota > Dothideomycetes > Mycosphaerellales > Dissoconiaceae > Dissoconium > Dissoconium aciculare. The sequence continues at coordinate 279,150 of NW_022984963.1, read as the reverse complement.
AGGAATCGGCGACAAGGGCGAGTGAGTGAACGGCATATCCGGTGATGAGCTCGAGGAAGAAGAAGGCGGTATCGATGACGAGCAAGATGATGATACGCGTGGATTTGGAGAGCGCCATGTTGGTGAGATTGTTGCTGGCGAATGCGCCAGTCGAATGGTGTTGTTTGGGTGGTGGAGGCTCGAGGTATCGCGATCAGTCAATTGATCCAGCCGGTGACGTCGACGGCCGTCAGCTCCGATTGCGGGCAGAAGGCTGCTGCTGCTGGGGAGGACAGGTCGAGGCGAAGTAGATGTCGCGCGCAGGTGAGAGTCGTGAGGCGACAGTATATTTAAAGTCAAGGAAGCGTCAAGCACGAAGAAGAACACGTCGTGCGCGGAACAGAGATTTGCTGGTTGTTCCAGACGTTTGATCGGCCGCGAAAATGGCGGCGGAAGACGAGCGGCAGCGGCGGTCGCTCGGTCGGTACGGTTGGGTAATGCCGGATACGATACCACGATTTGCAGTGTCACCGTAGGGCAGTGGAGGGCTGTATGTGGTTTGATCGTGTCGCCTGTGGGGAAATCTGTCCCTACCCGTTCTTTCTCGCGTACAGTCCAATATATATCCCGGATGTTATCTATCGACCGTTTCTCATCGACAAGGCGGAAGTTGCAACATTACAGTGGTAATAAGAAGCGATCGCAATATGAAGAACTTTTCACTCGTATCCACCGCCGATGGTGGATTTGCGCCTAGCAAGCAGTCTCGACCGGGCCAGAATGGGTTGTTCTCCGCGATGGGAGGTAATAGTTCACGATAGTGGTGGAGTGGATGGGACTACTGCACTGTGATTGCTGGAATGCTAGCAAATTGCCCCGGAGTTTTCTTTATTCTTCGTTTTCTCTGCTTCTCATGACAAAGCAGCACAACCGTCGCGACGTGCTTCTGGTCAATGCCATGAGGCGAGCGGCGTCTGACGGGCAATACCTTCCCCTTCCGATCTAGTCGCAGGCGGAGCATACTGCGAGACGACATTCCCAGCATCCCGCATTCAGAGCAAAATACAGAAGTCGCCAGTGTCAAATTGTAAATGATAGAAGTGTGCCGATATGACTACGTGCCATCTATGCGTTTGAAGCGACGTACACACTGTCCTCTTCATATCGGCGCACATCATGGTGAGCAGTATCAGAACTCAAATGGAGCGGGGCGGATCGATGTGCACATCCTCCAGAGCCCGCCACCTACGAGCATTTGTCAAAGAACAAATGGTAGGCCAAAGTTTGGACGGAGACTTTCAAGATTCCCACGCAAAATTGGAGATAACGCCAGATCTGCATCGATGATCATCATTCTTCTCAGGCCGAAATTTTGCAATTCCATCGCATCCAACAAAATCTTCCTACACATTTCCATGCGCAATATACGCTCTTCCCGTACGCAGATCGAAGTAAGCCGCACAGACGCTTTTGTCCTTGCGATGCGTATACACAGCAAGGGGAGTCGTCAAACTTGGTGCTCTCGCATGACACACGTCGTGTCGCTCACTTTCCACACTTTGACATGACCTCTGATCACAAAGCCTCCCTTTGCGTTCAGCGAAAGAGAATCTACATCGTGACTTGACAAAGATGTTGCAAGGTTACCGCCAGTGATTGCGATCCAAATTTGTGCCTGAACTCAGACAACGTCACAGTCGGACTACCCTCCGCCGACCGGTGTACCTTTGGAAGCAAATGCCGACCTCGCCGGCAATGGAGTCAAGAGTTCCTTCTGGGAGTAGAGTTAACATATCGAATATGTTTCATCACGTAGGCACTTTTTGCTTCATCAAGTGCGCTGTGATCTCCGTCCTCGCTGTGATCTGAGGCTATCTTTCGGACTCGCTTCCTCAATCCTGCCTCACAAAGTACGACCGGGGACTCAAGCGTCGCGTTCCACTATCGGCTTTCTACACAAAGCTGAGATCCAGTATTCTCCGCCTTGTCAACCCTTTGGCGAAATCGCAACGAACCGCTCAGCGTATCCTTCGAAATGGAGAAGCCCGCCGAGAAGCGCTTACTCGATTCCTGTGGGCAGCAATGGAAGACAGTCGTCGAGCGCTTCCTCGATTGTCAACACAATATCTGATTCACACAGGTTTAACCATATGGAAGACTTCGCGCTACAACTATATCGACATCTCACACGTCTACGTCAGAAGCCTCGTCATCTGGAAATCTGACCCTCGTCGACGATCTAAATGCCACTGACGAGAAGCTTCTTCCGCAAATCGAAGGATATTTCCCAAACCGCGAGAACAAAGATAAACCTACAAAAGCAACGATTGGTAGAATGCATCTCCATCTCCAAGTCTTCGAACATGAACATACCTATCGCGGAAGCGCAACCATCTTCCTCTTTGCTTTCGGTACCAGCGTCGCCCTAGGTCATATTCTATTACCTGATCGGTTCGTCCGGATGGCTCTAATCTTCATGGTAATATCGAATTACTTGCTCATGCACGCCACCTGGTTCTGGTCCTGCGCGAGGAGAATCCCGGATGCACCCGGTCCGGATATCACTGATACCGAGCAGGGCGATCCTGATAGAATTAAGAATGTACTTGATGATGTTCCTGGTTTCTTGGAAGGAGATAGCCTGGCATCAGGTCAATCGCGCACCACGCAGCCTGGTCCAGCCGATGCGGTGGCACATGCTGTGAGCTTGAAGATTCGAGCGCACATGATGAGTGGAACGAAGTCTGTGGGCGAATTCGAAGCGAGCGATTTCGTTCGGAGACGGACGTAGCTCATGCTGACTTCACGATTGAGAATATTGCGTGCAATGCTCGATTTTCTCATCGGATCTTGCCTCTGACTAGGAAGGACGGCCGTGTGCGAGGGCGTCGTGCACGTCCGGATGAAGCACAAATGGTCAGCGTCATGGTCATCGGAAAAGTGCCAGTCAATATGGTCCCTTTGGCTTCGCGTTCAATAACGAAGGGTAGTCTTTGTACCATTATATACTATCGAATTTTGTGTAAGGGCTTAATGCGATGTAATGCCGATTTATCTGTGCTTCCCAAATGCTGCGTATTCACGTGCATGCGTCAAGAGATGACATCGCTCAACTGTACCTCAATGGATCTATCATGACCGAGTGTAAGAAAGCAGGGTGGCTGCGATTCATGTACTGTACGTACTTCGTTAAAGATCCTTGCGCCACGCAATTCCGAACAACTAGCCACCAACAGCCAAATGGAGCCAAAGCTTCTACAAGGGAGCGAGCGTAGAAATGATGAGGTTCAGGGAGCAGGGACCCTCCAGCACCATGGCCACGGCGCAACTGCAACATTCACGCATATATATGTGTGTTCCCACAAAAACAAAGAAGTTGTCGCAAATGAACACAGAAGAGGCAAACACATGACAAGACGGAAGAGATAGAGAAAAACGTTGTCTCGTAACGTGATTGGCATAGACCTCGAGCGTGTATCACGATTTGCTCGAGACGAATCATTTTCGAGAAGAGGCGTTCCAGCGTCGTGGGTGGACAGAATTCCCAGGAGGGTGTGGAGCACGGGCGGCTGCGGCTCGGCCAATGACACGGGCGGGACACGCCATGGCGGGCCCTGAAGCGCAGGCCCACGCGGTGGACATTTGCCGCGAGTGGTGTGGGACAGATGGGACGAAACTGCACCACACACCACCCACCACGCTTGCACACCGACGTATTCACGCTTGTTGGATAATGTCTCGGCCTGTGTGCAAAGGGGCCTGCTCGCGAGGTCGTTCGTATTTCTGAGGTGTGGTGAGCGTTCCTGATGGGCAGGGAGATCTTCGATCATTGCGTGGTTCCTGGACCATTGGTCTCTTACCCTTCGTCGTGATCGCGTTCTTGCCGACCGAGTTCTCTTTTCCGAGCTACTGTCGTGCATTCTGCGCACACTTACGCAAGAGGCTCCGGCCGTTTGTGAAGCTCTCGCCTCTTGATTACTGGACACAATGTGTCGGCACTCTGACCTGCATTACCCTACGAATGGGAGACACAGACATGACATGATATCGAATATTCTTCCAGAAGCATGGTCAAGGCGTGACAGGGAAGTTTGATTGGATCTTCCCTCGCTCACTGTGCCGCGTCCTTTCCTTTTGCTCTCTTGATCGCGCCGCAATTGGGCGTTCCATCCCAACATCAATCTCTATCCGTGCTTTTTTCCTTGTCTCCCATTGAGGTCTTGGCTCTGATGGTGGTGCTCATCGTCCTACACGCCGAACTAAAGGGATTCGCAGCGTGAGCAGTACTAACACTATACTAGTACGATTGTCCTACCAGGGTCCATTCGCGACCCGTTCAGCTCCAATGGCGATCGTAGTGTGGTCCAGTAGTTCACCTGGGGTGAACCTTCACCTACTCGATTCGATACCCATAGACTCTCGTTCTGTGTGCCGATTCGACGTCGTATTCGAAGTCTGTCCCGAGTAGCTTCAATTGCTCCTCTTGTCGATTCCACTCCTCTCGTTCAACGTGCCGTCTCTGTTCAATCGCGAACGCTCACGCCGCAACGGTCTGCCATTGCCTCGGGGAGGCCTCTTCCGCCCACACATCAAGGTGTGCTCGCTAAGCACGCCAATATTACACATCCCTCGCCGAACATTTACTAGCTTTCGCCAGTGGAACTATTCTAATACTCAACCCATCCCACATCTCCGTCATCGACCAGACTTCGGACCTCGAACACATTCATTCTTTTCGGCGTAAGGTTTCGTCTGTTTCATCTCGGCTATCCATGAAGCTGGTGCTCGTAATGCTATTTGAGTTGCGTTCACGACTACATCTCACGGAGAAAGTTCCAAATCGTCACGCTTGACCAGCACACGGGTCGCTCATCAAGCCGAACTTCACTTTTTATCGGGCCGACGACTTATTTCAACGATTTACGAATTGCGACCTTACGAACTCACGATCCTTCATTCATCATGGCTAACTCATCGTATGTCGGCGACTGCGTCGCACCCTTCCTTGACGCCTCGAAATTCCCTAGTAACGAAGGATGTAAGTTGATACGATCCAAGCGATCGCAGGAAGGATATCGTCACCCTCAAGAAACATTATTTGCTAACAAACGCAGTCCTTGCTGGTCGGTTCTGCGAGACGATCCTCAACCTTCCAAATCAGCCAACATGCTGTCTACCGTGTCCAGCCAGTGACTACATCTATCCACAAAGCTTTGGTACCTCCATCGCAGCGGCTTCATGGCTCAATGTTGCTGGCCTGGCATTAATGGCTTTCTTGCTGCTTTCATATCTTATTCTACCAGCGCAAAAGACCCGCAGCCATTACCTTAGCGTCTGTCTGATCGTCTCGATAATGATGATCGCCATCGGATTCACCATTCCGCTAGGCTCGAAACCTCAACAATGCCATAATGAGATCACGCCGAACGATATGTACTCCAGCCTCGAATGTGCGTTTAGTGGCGCTTTTGTCGTCGCCGGTGGTCTCTCCGTGGTGGTATGGATTCTCATTCGAGCTTTATCGATGAACTTACAGATCTGCTGGGATATCGTGCCCGGCAACAAGTTCTTCTATGCCTCGCAAGCACTCGGATGGGGCGTTTCTGCAACGCTCTTTTCCCTGACTATTGCTTTGACGGGCGTCAGCTTCCGGATGGGCGATACCTGCCACGTCAATCATCAACACGCTATGGGTGTCTTCTGGGGTCCGTTGCTCTTCATGGCAGGTGCGGCAGGGATACTCCAGCTGGGCACTTTCATCTACTGCATCAATGTTTACCTCAAGAATCTTTGGACCGAACAAAACGGCCACCATCATAATCCCTCGAGCGGCACACCCGGCTCGATCAAGAAAGGACTCCCTTCATATCAATCCTCCAGCGGCAGCAGCCAACGCGGTTCAACAGCGCGTGCCGTCTATCAACGTCTGAAGAAAGTCCTCTGGCTACAGTGGCGCGGTCTGTTCATCGTCACCATCATTCTCGTCGACGTCGTCTACTTCTCCGTCATCTTTGTTTGGCTCGACAGTCAACAGACTACCATCGGCCAGGACTGGAATGAGGTCGGTCCATGGATCATCTGCATGATTCAGGATCCCTCTGCAAAGGGTCGCAACCACTGCATGCCGCTCATCCAGCCTTTCCTCGTCAGCGAGGGCGTGCTGGTCTCGGTACTGATGCTCCTCTCCGTCGCTGGAATGCAATGCTTCCTCCTCCTCGCCCGTCCCTCATTGTTCTCTGCTTGGTGGACATTGCTCCGCAAAGGACCCTCGAGCGCTGCCCAACAACCTGAGTTCATCGATCTAGATGCTGCCGCCGCAGCCGCAAGTCGTCCTGGCCTCGCCGGTCGCAGCATGTCTGCACAGAAACCTCTCCTCCCGTCACACTCCCGCCATGAGGAGGTCCGATCCGCGTCAGCGTTAGGGATCTCCTCTGCCGGTAAATTATCGCCACAGGTTGCAGTCGTGACGATTCCGGACAACAACTGGCCGCTAAAATCGGATTTTGCATCGCCCTCGATGCGCAATTCAATACAGAGCGTCGAAAGCAAAATCTCTGCAGAAACACGACGACAATATCAGCAGTCTCAGAATGCATCGAACCCACAATCTCCCGCAATCACCCCGAGATCCGCGCTTGCACCTTCACCATCTCTCTTTGTACCGCGAGAATACTCTCCTCAACCAGCTCCCAACACCACAGCATCGCCAAATCTCACTCTCTCCCCTCAGAGCCGACAACATAGACCAGCTCACGCCTCCCCTCCCCTCCGCTCTCCCTCCACAGCAGGTAGCACACCTCCTTTGTCGAGCCTCCAAGCCTTCCAGCAAATCAGTAATGACACAAATACCAACAACACAAACGAAGGAGGAACAGGTCCCAACATGATCAACCATCCGAGCATATCCTCTCCCCCCACGCCCTCCCTCACGCCATCATCGCCAGAGCGCAATACCCGCTCGTCAAGCCCCGTGCCGCCGCAAACATTATATCAACGGCAGCAACTACAACGGCATCTACAGCAGAGGGAGGAGTGGAGATTACAACAGCAGCAGCAGGGACATCAACCGCTGCGATGAGGAACTATGACTTGAGCACTTGATTTCATGACGAGCGAATACCCGTATCTTTTTACCTTCTTTCTCTTCTCTTCTTGTCTTCGCCTTTTTCCCAAATTGGTTGCCAATTCATTGGATTCTTTGCCTTTCCAGTCTGTGCCTTCTGTGGAGATTTCGGATTCATGTGTGCATGTATATACTCGAGCGGGGAGCCGGGCTCACGCCCATTGATCCTTATCATTTGTGAACAGCAGAAAATCTACGCAATATTTATCACGTTTCTGAGATGTGTACATCGTGACCATGGTTTTATATTGTTTTCATCAAATACTCGGCTACTCATCCACAGAATATATATCATCAAGGAGATGGAGAAAAACACCAATCATCCCCTTTCATCCATCGATTGCAATTTATCAATCAAACTTCGCAAACGCCAATTCGTACGCCAATCCCAACGTCAACCGCGCATGCTGCAACATGTGATCGAAGTCCAAATACTCAATCTTATCATCGGTAGTGTGAATCTTCTTATCGCTGTATTGGAAATCGCTCTCGATGACGAACGCAGAGGGATAACCCGCCTTGCTGGCGCTAGCATGGTCGCTGCAGGCATATCCGCACTTCGTCTCGATCCAGGGGATGGTGCAGTACGAGTCGATGACGGATTTGATGAACGTGGTGAGACCAGGGTCGACGAAGTCGGTGATGACGCCCACACTTTCGGGCTTACCGGCGGCGAGGGTGCCGTGCGTGTAGCCGGTCATGTCTTGCTGGAGCATGGCTTTGACGTCCCGGCCTTCGCGCTCGTAGGATGAGAAAATTGCTTGGGAGCCGAGGAGGCCGCCTTCCTCGGCGGAGTACCAGTGGAATTCGAGAGTGTTTTCGGCCTTGCCTTGGGCAAAAGTTGGGTCGGAGATTAGGACGCGGAGAGCTTCCAGAATGGTGACGGTGCCGCTGCCGTCATCGTCGGCACCGGGAGCGGCGAGGATGGAGGGAAGGAAGAGGTTGATGGAGTCCTGGTGGGCGCCGATCACGACGGTCTTTTCGCTTTTGCCTGGCAAGGTGGCGATGATGCTGTTTTGGCCCCATGGATGCTGGAAGTGTCGAGCAAAGCCGACACCAGCTTCGGTGAGGGTCTTGTTGACTTGAGAGAGAAGCCATTCGGAGGATTGACGACCGTAGTCAGATTTGTAGTAGCGGGTGTGGAATCCGGTGAAAGTCTCGAGGTGAGATCTCATGTTGTTCTTGTCTAGCTTTTTCAGAAGATGCGAGACGGTCTCATTCTGTGTCGTCTCCTTGGGATACTCGACAGTCTTCTTTTTGATGTTGACCTTGTTCGCGAAGCGAGCTGCCATCTCGGGCGTCTCGTCGGTGATGTCAAAGAATTTGTATCCTGCCCGGCGCAACTCCCACTTCTCATCTTCCGTGACCCATCGCGTATCATCGTTTGAAAGCTGGATGCGGTATCTTTCGGTTGCTCCCAGTGGTGCCTGGCCGACGGGATGAACGATGCTGCTGGCGGAGGACAGGACGGCCGAAGCCAGAACGAATGGCGTGACCTTCATGGCGGGTGGAGCGGATTGTCTGTTCAAGCGAAGGAAGTCAACGAAGAGAAGGAAAGCTGTGTTGTATTGTCGATGTTATGGGAGAGATGCCGATCTTGGCTGTCTTGCACGTTGTAGTCAGAGCATGCGAGCTTGTCGGTGGCTGGCGAACACGCGCGCCCGCAAACGATCGTCATCGAGGCTCGGTCCCTGTGTCGCCGCTGCGGGCCGATGCGCATCCCGATCTATATGCCGTCTCTATCCGCAGCTTCGCCCGACGACAGCTCATACTGCCCTGCTTTCAGCTTTTAATATGCTGGCAAACTTGAACACTGCCCTGGGGAATTCGTTAGGGATTCACTACTATTGTCAATCTATATGGATGCCACCTGGCCATACTGCATGATGTGAATATTCCACAACAAGGCCGCTCCATGCAACGTGAGAAGCGAACTACCGCGCTTTGGCAATTTCAAGTGAAGGTCTGCCGATAACGGCTGGCTCGTTTGAAAAGCAGTCAGAATGTGTTGAAACATAAACTTGTAGCACGTCGGTGCTCGTGGGTCATTTGCCAGATTTACCACAGAGTAGTGCACGTCGAAGTCCATCCTAAATTTCGGGCTCACGATGTGCTTGATAGATTGGCCGATAACGCGCAAATCGCCGAGTTCGGAAGCGTCATATGTGGTGTGTGCGTGAGTCAAGAGCACCTACGATAAGATTGCCTGACGGCGTCGAATTGCGGTCCTCAATCCTCGGGAACTATACTACAGGTGTGCAGATCTTGTAATGACCAATGCGAAGAATCTGGCTGGCCAGGGACGGAACAAGCCCTTGAGGGATCAATTGCCGCAAATGCCGAATCGGGACAGGAACTTAATAATGCTGTGGCAGTATTGGCCGTTCGCGGAGGCATATTCCTGTACATCAATCTGCTGTATTTTGGTCCTAGACCACGAACACACAGTACAGTTGGCCGTTCACGGAGATGCGTTGATTTGAAGAACGAGGTCGGGATCGTTACCAGGTCCTTATAACTGCACAGGAGAGCCAAAAATGAGGCTGCTGTACCCCACAATTCCGGGCCACGATACCCGTTTGCGGCGTTTCTATTTGGCTCCGGCCAATCACGACCCCGCCTATTCCCTCTTACGCTGCCCCGCCGATGTCGCTCAATGTCATCTGCTTGCGTCAGGGCAGAAGTAAAATGGCGGGCGGGCGAATGCTCGGATTCCCGGAACAGTATCATCACAGAAATAATACATAACAACTTCTTCCTCGCTCGCAATTCAGGCCTCACGCCACATCTACCAATCTTCCTCTCTTACTGTGTGCTCTCCCATTCACACCCTTTTTTGTCGAGCGGATCCTCAATTGTCATCGGCACATTGCATCTCCACATTACGATTTTGATCCCACACGGAACTGCATAGTCACATTTCTCATCATGCCGGGAATCATTAAAGGTCCTTCGACCTTGTATGACAAAGTCTTCGAGCAACACATTGTAAGATCGCCTGTGAATACCTTTTGAGCATCGAGCCTAGACTGACAATCGTTTCCGTACAGGTCGACGAGAAGCCCGATGGCACCATCATCCTCTACATTGACCGCCACTTGGTCCACGAAGTAACCAGCCCGCAGGCCTTCGAAGGTCTAAAGAACGCCGGTCGTGGCGTGCGACGGCCGGACTGCACCCTCGCGACCACCGATCACAACGTCCCCACCAGCTCGCGAGCCAACTTCAAAAACATCACCGAATTCATCGAGGAAGAAGACGGACGATTACAATGCGAGACGCTCGAGCAAAACGTCAAAGACTTCAAGCTCACATATTTCGGATTGGGCGACAAGAGACAGGGAATCGTTCATGTCATCGGTCCTGAGCAGGGCTTCACACTCCCCGGCACCACTGTCGTCTGCGGCGACTCACATACCAGCACACACGGAGCGTTCGGTGCTCTCGCATTTGGTATTGGAACAAGTGAAGTCGAGCACGTTCTCGCCACACAAACACTCATGACTCGCCGGAGTAAGAACATGAAGGTTCAGGTCGACGGAGAGCTCGCTCCCGGTGTAGGCAGCAAGGACGTTGTCCTTCACATTATCGGTGTGATTGGTACCGCTGGTGGTACTGGCCACGTCATTGAGTTCTGTGGTTCGACCATTCGTGGACTCAGTATAGAAGCGAGAATGAGCATGTGCAACATGAGTATCGAAGGAGGTGCCCGTGCTGGTATGGTCGCTCCGGATGAGACAACATTCGAATACATCAAGGGCAAGCCCCTTGCGCCCAAGGCTGATTCGGCGGAATGGAGAAAGGCAGTCAAGCACTGGCAAGGGCTCAAGAGTGACCCAGATGCCAAATGGGACGCCGAGGTCTTCATCAACGCTGCGGACATTGCTCCGACCGTCTCGTGGGGTACCTCACCTCAGGACGTTGTTCCTATCACCGCCAAGGTTCCTGGTCCAGAAGACTTCGCCGACCCTAACAAAAAGCAAGCATGCGAGCGCGCTCTTCACTACATGGGTCTTACTGCCGGTGTTCCCATGACCGAAGTTGTCGTTGACAAGGTCTTCCTCGGTTCCTGCACAAATTCCCGCATCGAGGATATGCGGATAGCGGCTCACGTGGTCAAGGGCAAGAAAATCGCTCCGAATATCAAGCGCGCAATGGTCGTCCCTGGATCTGGTCTTGTCCGAAAGCAGGCTGAGCGGGAAGGTCTCGACCGCATTTTCATCGACGCTGGATTTGAGTGGCGTGAAGCCGGATGCTCCATGTGTCTCGGCATGAACCCTGATATTCTCTCACCTGGCGAACGCTGCGCTAGCACGAGCAACCGTAACTTCGAGGGCCGACAGGGAGCCGGTGGTCGCACCCATCTCATGTCACCTGCCATGGTTGCTGCTGCTGCTCTTGCTGGAAAGCTTGCCGATGTGCGCAACCTTGAGGGTTACGAGCAAGCTCTACCCAAAGCGAAGTCTGGACCGATCAATGTCGAGGCATACGTCGACGAGCCGGAATCTGATGCCGACATTGAGAACATTCTCGATCTCCCTGAAGATAGCCACATCACCAAGGCTCCCACCAGCGTTGCTTCTCCCGCAGGCATGCCACCATTCAAACAACTAAAGGGTATCGCCGCTCCCATGGATCGCACTAACGTCGACACTGACGCCATCATTCCCAAACAATTCCTCAAGACCATCAAACGTGCCGGTCTCTCTTCCGGGCTCTTCCACGGCTGGCGCTACCAGGCCGACGGCAAGACGCCCAATCCAGACTTCGTCCTCAACCAGGAGCCATTCTCAAAGGCAAAGATCCTCGTCGTTTCTGGCCCCAATTTCGGCTGCGGCTCCTCGCGAGAACACGCACCTTGGGCTCTCCTCGACTACGGCATTAAATGTGTCATCGCCTCATCCTTCGGCGACATCTTCTACAACAACACCTTCAAAAACGGCATGTTGCCCCTCCGCATCCCGGACGAAGCAGCGCTCCAAGCGATCTTCGCCGAAGCCTCCGCCGGCCGCGAAATCGAAGTCGACCTCGAAGCCAACAGCGTCAAGACCGCCGACGGTAAGGTCCTCGCTGAATTCGAGGTCGATGAGTTCCGGAGACATTGCCTTCTCAACGGCCTCGATGATATTGGACTTACCATGCAGGATGATGAGAAAATCGCGGCGTTCGAAAAGAGGAGAACTCTTGAGACGCCGTGGTTGGATGGCGCGGGTTATCTCGCTAAACACCGTCCTGAGGCGGTCAAGATCAATGCCGCTCCGGTCCCGACGACGAACAGGGGTGAGGAGAAAAAGGAGCCGTTGGATTGGTAGGGGTTCCATGGCAGTGATCAAAGGAGGTTTGGAGGTAGAATTGGACAGAGAAAGCTTGAAGACGCTTTTAGCAAATCAGTATCGAATTTCGGTATCACAAGTGTATGCCTTGGGAAGGCTGATGATCATATGAGGACGAATGAGTAATGGAATGAAAGCATTTATGGTGGTCGAGAATTGACAAAATCTTCTACCGCGCCCCGGAGAACTGGGTCTGATATTCCTTGTAGCCACTGATGCCCTGAAATTTCGTCGAGCTGTTGGTCATGCTGAATATCCTGCCGATCTGCTTGACGTGACGATAGCCATGCAGGTGGCATTCGTTCTTCCGAGCCAGCGGTCGGGCGGCTGAAACGTCGTGCTGGTCCCCAAAATCTTTTCCTGAACATGTCAATCCGGTGGTCTTCAGAGCCTGTATAGTCGCGTGTGAAATTACGTTTGATCATGCTCCAGCGCAGAGTGAAAGGGCTCTGATGAAAATCGTTGAAAAGGACCTTGAGAAGGACATATACCCAATGGCATGTGCTGGCGGCCGCAGTGAAAAAGGGTACACTCTGGCCCCACTCATTGAGTCTCCCGGTTTGAAGGTGAAGCGAGTGAATCAGAAGCCCGAGATGTACCATCATCGCGAGCAGGATTACCGGAAACTCCGTCCATTTCGAAGCTGCCGAGACCGGTAGATGATCAAATAAGTCCATGGTTCTCCGCCCTCTCATCAGGTCCTTGAAAGTCCACGCAAGCACGTGTGTGTAGATGCTTTGCACACACCGTAGGATCAAGTATAAGCGCGTCGAAAGCGGGAGCAGCTCGCAGGAGCTGACTGGTCCCCACCAGGCGAAGCGATAACAGCATTTCGCTCCTGCAGATCGCTGCCCCAGCTTCAGAATGGAGATCAAAGCAGCGACGATTGCTGTGAGTTGCACAAAAGCTGAGATTGAGATATGGACACGGGATCTCATGGCATGCTTGTCGGAGAGGACCATTGATAAACACGCCGAAAGGATGTCGACATAAGATAAGATGATGATGATTTCGAGGAAATGGTAGTCATCGAAATTTGCGAATGCTTTGATCAGGTTGATCGTGATGGCGGAAAGATCTATATGTTGGTCAAACAAACAAACACTACGCGCACTACTTCCGTTCGTGCGGAACATATCTCAACGATCGAGGTTGCATCCGCTTTGTGGAGGCGATTAGAGTTGATGGAGACACCACATGCTGATATTCATGCTCTGCCATCTAGAACTCTCGCACATGTGAAGCTTGAATGGTAGTATGAGAGATCGACTCACTAATGAGGTGTGCGAAACCCAGCTCCCTAGTAGCGATGCCGCGTGTGCACCATGAGCCCAGTAGCAAGGACAACGCTGTCAATGCAGCTGGGAGCAACGATGCCGCGAGAACTCCCTGGCCTGCTATATCTGCATTCAGCGAATCCGAAATCACACAGGAGGGGAGATCAGACGATTTCGGCACATCATTCCGGCCCGTCAATAAAAGTGCATGGCCCATGATCCCACTGAGTGCGCCCAAGTATTGAGGCAATTGGATCCAGAGCGACAGTCGTCCTGGATCAAATGAAAGGTAATGCTTCGCGAGGAAGTCCATCCCGCCACACACAGGGCTGAGGATTATTGCGATCAAGAAGATGCTCGAAGATGCGTAGGCCACTTCATTGGAGAACATGTTATCGAAGTGTAGCCAGAACGGCAAGAGCGGCTACAATAAAGGTCAAGCTGGCAGTCGATATTGTCTTGGCCTGTGGGCCGCTGCATCCGAAACGCAACAAACAATTCCGGCGTCCTGGACGGACTCTCTTGACGGGAAGTAAGGCCTCTGCTATGAAGAAAATTATGTACGAGAGGCATGAGCAGGACCTGACGGAGAGCATCAATATCTCTAGCAACTTATGCCGTTCAGCGAACAAGTAAGAAGGGAAAGGCATAGGCGTCTAGATCATGTGAGGAGCACCAGAGAAGTCGTGGGAAGCAAGCCACAATGTGCAGGATTCGGAGCTGGCGTGGCTGCGCCTCGCACTTCATGGGGAACATGCATCTTGCGCGTTCTTTTCTTTGAGCACTTGCAAGTCTCTTGCTGCGGATTGACCGGTCAGACACGTTTCTGCCGTCGGAAGCGAGAAACAGAGAGAGCCTAAGTCATGCTTTGAGATGGTGTCGTGATAGTCCTACTGTTGCTCATGGTGGATTTGACGTGGAAAGGTGATGTCCCCATCGTTGGCGCGCTCGCCACACCTGCCTATCATGGATGCACGCAATGCAATACTTGCGACGTCGGGTTCATTTGCTCTACCTAGTGGTGACCGTAGCCCTATTGCAGTGCTCTGTACAACATTGTCAATTTTTGAGCCTCCATTCCCAAGGTTAAAGGCATATACGTGACGCGGAGTACATCGCCTGGCGCTCGATATTGCAATATCTCCTCTCGACCATGGCGACGGTAGACGGCTTACCACCAGACCCATTGAGCCTGCTGCGACGAACAATCGCCGCGAACTCGCTTCCAATCCCTACAACCGACTCCGATCCAAACACGCAAGCACAATCAAATGCCTCACTTGCGCAAGCATCATTTCTCGTATTCAACTTCAACACTCCACAGGAAGGCGCACAGCATATCTCAATCCCACTCACTCAAACAACGCGATTCATCTCACCGGCCGCCGGCGAGAAGCCGCTGGACTTGCGATCAGTGTACTTTTGTTGGTTGCACAAGGACAGCACTACTGCCGAATACATCACTGCAGTACAAGCGCTCAACGATGAGCTTCGTCAAGCCGGTAAAGATGAGGCGATCACCAATGTTGTTTTCGCAGAAAAGTTGGACTTGAATACTTGGTTGGCGGGAGAAGTCGGAGAGCATGACAGCGAACACATTAAGAGTCTCGATGATAATCGGGAAGCTCGACTGGAAGCCCGAGACGCGGCCAAGCATGCTGCTGGCGGTGAAGATGTGGAGATGCGGGATGTCGGCGGCACAGACGAAGTGAAGCGCAAGGAAGAGGAGGAGCGGTTGCGGCTAATCTACGCTTCCGAGAGACGGATGGGCGATCACAATACCGTGCTTCGAGGCGGAAAGATCCAAGACTTCAGCGGTGTACGAAAATATAGCCAACTGTTCCTTGGCAAAACAAAGCCTGCCGGAGCCAGCGCGCCACAACAACCCACCCTCAACCCCAATCCTGCTCTTCGACCACCCGTCAAGCCCGCGCAAAGCGGACGTCGCCTTGAACCCATCATCCTCCTCTCACCATCCGCATCCAGCCTCGTCCGCATGCCCAACATCAAATCCTTCCTTGATACCGGCGAATATTCGCCCGTCATGCCCGGTTCCGACTCGCCCACAATCCTCCACATCAGCCGCGCGCTCAAGACGATCCACCCGAACTCACAAACGCGTTTCATCCTCGTGGACGACCCCACAAATTTCCGTCCAGATTATTGGTCACGCGTAGTTGCCGTCTTCACAACCGGACAAACTTGGCAATTCAAGGGCTACAAGTGGCAGAATCCCGCAGAGCTCTTTTCACACGCCATGGGCATCTACGTCGGTTGGAAGGGCGAGAAAGTGCCCGAGACGGTCAAGGGCTGGGGCCGTGGCGTGTTGAGTGTGCAGATTGAGAAGGGCACGCAGCGATGGCGGGATCGCGAGGTGGTGGAGCATATTTGGAGCCAGCTCGAGATACGTATGCGTGCACAGGGATGGGGACGAGATGGAAAGTGATTGGAGTTACGCTGTGCCGCGTGCGATGCAGGTGGCCTGCGATCAGGCTACTGATTTTGTAACTTTTGATTGATTTAATTGCGTTGCGTTCGAGCGGGATCGGAGTTGATCTGATGTACTAGTATGGGAAAGAGTCCAGCATGAAATACTGTCAACGAATTCCGACATATCGATGAGGCCTCGGCGTTGACAACAGCTACGCAGGTGGTTACGTGTCGGTGGTTTCAATTAGCCGATGCCTGGTGTGTCCCAGGACTGAATCGTGCCTCGTTCGTTGGCTAGCCTTTGACCAGACATCAATCGAATGTACCAACCACATACTATACTCATCAAGCACATCTATTCCGCTCAGTCGAGCTTTGTATTCTCCATGACTCGACAGCTTCGCGGACCTCAACCTATCAGTTGTTTTTCGGCTACCACCATACGTCAATCCCGTCCAACCCCAACCCTAACTAAGAACGAGGCTGAAGTCACGTCCATGGCGCGAGCGATCGTTTGGATTTCATCTTCAAGCTCGACCTCGGCCGTTTCTGTTTTTGCGAAGATCTGCAAAGTGAAAAGCAACGTCATGAGGTCACTTTCGGGTGCCGTTTTCTCGGAGGCGCACAGGTGGATACCTCCAGCTCTTTCCCAGTAGTCTCTGCTCATTCTCTGCTCATTTCGTGCTCCGGACGCGATCATGACCGCCAAACGCGCTAGGGTTGCCGAGGTATGACGTGCATATTCAATCGCGATACGTCATGGGGGGAACTTCCTCAGCGATCACGACAAACTTTTGGAGGGGTTGAGGGCGGCGGACTGAGAGCCCGATCGAAATCACGATCAGGTACATCGTAGATAAATCTAAAGTGATGACGATGAGTCGAAACATATAGTCGTGTGTAGATCCTGTTCGGAGGGTTGTAAATTTTCCGACTGCATATACCCAACACACAAACCTTTCCCATACAGTCAAACCGATCAAAATGGCTGAAGTTCAAGCATCCTCCGCCAACGTCTCCGACAAACCCATTATCCTCGTCCTCGATAAGTTCGACGACAAGGCCCTCTCGACCTTGCGTGAAGAATCTCGAAATTTAGGTCTCTTCCAGCCCAAGGAAGATGACGTCCGTAAAGAAGCCCCCGGCAACTTCGACATCGTCTTCGCTGATGACCCAAAACGGGACTCATACCTCCAAAAGGCCACCCTCCTCCTCGTCCAAAGCACCTCCAACCTCGACGCCAGCGCTATTGAGAAACTCGGCTCCAGCGTGAAATACATCGTCAAGCAAGGCCTCGACGTTGACAACATCGACCTCGCTGCCGCCTCCAGGAGAAACATCCAAGTCTATAACGCGCCCGGCACAAACAGCGCCTCCGTTGCCGAACTCACCATCGGTCTCGCCCTCGACGTCGCCCGACGCATCACCGAAATCGACCGCCACACACGCAAAGGAGGCGAGAAAGCCGCCGCCACAAACTTCGTCGGGAAGAGCCTACACCAAAAGACCATCGGCATTATCGGCATGGGCGCCGTCGGCATCGAAGTCGCGCGGAAATGGGTCGGTTTCACCTCCGGATACGTCATCGGCTTCGACACCGAAGCCGTACCGGAAGCCTGGACGAAGGAAATTCAAGAGGCACAATTCACCCGCAGCAACGACATCGACCAATTATTGAAAGATGCCGATTTCATCTCCATCCATGTCCCTCTGACGGACGCTACGCGGAATCTACTCGATGAGCGAAGACTGGGATTGATCAAGGATGGAGCGATTATTTTGAATACGGCCCAGGCAGGCATCATCGATGAGGCTGCGTTGCAAAAGGCATTGGACTCCGGACGCGTGTTTGGAGCGGGTCTCGACGCGAATTACAGTGAAAAGCTCCTCTCGCACCCCAGAGTTGTCATCACGCCGCATGTCGGCACTGCTACTGAGGAAAACCAGGCGAAGAATGATGTTGTGGCAGTGGATATTGCGGTGTCGTTGATTGAGGGGAGGAGAGAGCAGGTTCCGGCTGCGCTTAATGCTAGAGTTTAGGGAGATGTTGATGTCTATTCGGTTGGTTTCTGAATCTTTGGGAGAATATGCATGGGAAAATGTTGATCCGATGACGATCACATTGAAAGTCGATATTACATTACAAGTGAACTGATTCTATTCAATGACTCGCCTTGTAGTGAACTGCAGCCGGAAGTGTGTGAGGTATGCTGAATCCAAATATCCCGAGCTGTAGTGTCTCTCGGCCTCAACCCAGACGAGATCTTCCGCACTGCACAATTCATACTAAACAAACACTCGCCATGTTTTGCACATCACTCAGACGCCGTCCTTCGTTCGCTTCTGTCATCTCAGCACTCATAGCCTCGCCGGCATTGGCACTGCAAGGTCTGATTCCGTGACCATGAACGGATATAAGCTGTGGTACCTTTGCCTGGTTACTGACAAGCATCAGAATCCGACTGCGAAACTCATGACATTGCACTGCCACTCTCCACATCGTCCTCTTCGAACGTCTCCTCGAGGCGTCTTTTACAACTTCATGTTCTGCTCCTATCGCCATCATGCGTCGCGGAGAAAACATCCCATTCAACCATCGAACGTGTCCGTCGCCTGAGTCTCCTCACCGGCGGCCAGAACATCGCCATCGTCTTCCTCTTGCATCCACCTTCCAACGCACGCTTCACTTCCGCTCGTCTCGAGCATTCACGCAACGTGATCGGCGAGACAAATTCAGAGGCCGGCATACTGGCATACACCAAATTGCAGACAATGCTGTTCGAAGTGCACGATATTCCATATATTCCCGTCCATCCGGTGGAAAAGTTGGATGACTTGCCTACACTACTTGCAAGCCTGCGTAAACCACCCAGGAAGAACCAAACTCCTCATCGATCCGAGTCGAGATCAACGAGCATGACAGCCTTCGAACTATTGAAGTCATGCACCGCGAATCCACCAATGCCGCTACAGACGACTTATTACCTTTCAGATTTATTCATCGATTTCTCAGATCTCGCAAAGGCATGCACAAGTGATGCAGCTTTGATTGTGACGAGTATGAGCGTTGATGATGAAGGATCAACCGAGAACATCGATGATGAAACGCGACGGGCTGATGAGAGGATGACGCGATTGAGAGATCTGGTAGGGCCTGAGGAGTATCGTGATTTGATCGATTTCTGGACGGAGGAGTGGATTGCTGAGTGAAGACGGATACCTTTCGCAAGATATCATGCATTGCTCTGATATGGCTAGACTTCCAAAAGTAGGGTCATAGTTCACAAACTTCTGTAAGAATAGGAGTCACTATTGATGCTGCTTCACGACACAGAAGACGTCCTGGATCAAATAGGCAATCCCACCAGCGATGACGATCCGGCAGCTTTCAGTTGCTTTTCCCCGAGAAAAAAGCGCGCCCCGCCGCGTCTGTTAACAGTCAGACCCTGCAGCAGCGGACACGCGTTTGGGCGCATTCCCTTAATTGACGTGCCTGCGCCCGCCCGCCCGCATTGATCACATATATTTCCTGCCTGCTCCAACTGATATGCGAGCGTGAACAATGGCCGCCGAAGCAACGCCTACGCCTCAACTCGAACACGAGCCACCGAGCCTGCCCAACTCGCCCTTACCCAAGCGAACAAAAGTGCTCCCACAAAATCTCGCCTGTATGATGATTCTGATGATACCCATGGCCACAAGCACCCACCACGAAATCGCAGTAGACTGACAAGCAGCATTGACGCGAAGCCATCCTCAACGAACACGAAGCAACCCCAACACCAGAGACCATCAACCTCCCACCAATGTCGAACGCACAAGACTCCACCGAGGCTCCCTCCCTCCCCTCAATGTCCACCATGTCCTTCGAACCAGCCCCGCCAGCTCTCCAAGTCAAACTCCTCTCCTCCAGCGCAAAGACACCAACCCGCGGCTCCCCTCACGCCGCCGGCTACGACCTCTACGCCGCGAAAGAAGCTACCGTACCGCGCCGAGGCAAGGTCTTGGTGGATTTGGATATCAGCATTGCGGTTCCCGCAGGCACGTATGGGCGCATCGCACCCAGGAGTGGGTTGGCGAGTAAGCATAGCATTGATACTGGCGCGGGAGTCATTGATGCGGATTACCGGGGCCCGGTGAAGGTGTTGCTGTTCAATTTCAGCGATGAGGATTTCGTAGTTGCGGTGGGGGAACGAGTTGCGCAGTTGATTGTGGAGAGGGTGAGTTCTTCATGATTTTGAAGAATTGAACGTGGGAACGCTGCGATTTCTGATATTTCACTTCTTAGATCTACACCCCGGAAATCGTCGTCGTCGAACAACTCGACGAGACGGTCCGCGGCGCTGGCGGATTCGGTTCAACTGGAGGGTTTGGCGGCACTCTGCCCAGCTTGTCCAGTCTTCCTCCTACCATCTAGACGCTACACTGCGGAGCTCTGGACTAGAATGGCCTTAGATGAGGTCTATGCGGAAAAGCATGACGAATTGGGATATGATGGCAAGCCCGTGACGATCGATGGATGGAAGACGGTTATGGTGGAGTTTCGTCTTTGCTCAACATCATGGGCTCCAAGGAAAGATCAGTGTGTGATATGCATGGTCAATGCGCGTTAGGATGTTTCGACCATCATTTCTGGGTAAAAATAGAGCAGTGTTGAAATACCCTTTCATCATTAACACTGAGAACCTCACACGTTACACCCAACCCTATTCACACCTGCATCGCGCCAATATTTAGCCATATACCGTCGACGTCGCGAAACCTGATCCAAAGCTCACAGTGTCAACAATGATCATGTTCTCGCCCGAACAGAGAATTCGGCTGCAGTGGAGATATTCGGTATTTGCATTTCATATAAGCATTATGAGCAGGACATGCATCATGTTTTAACCCAAAGGAGTGATATTCCGCGTCACTGTCGAGCCCTGAAGCCCTGAAACCCATGACCAGTCAAATGTACGGAGGCGCAGTACCACAGCCCATGATCATGAGTCACTCAAATACGAAGGCTGACAGTGTTCAAACCACCGCTCTGAGTCAAATGGCAGCAGACACGCATTGGCTGGTTGTAGCGAAGTATGTCATGATGGAGATATAAATATAGGAACAGATAAGGGGCGCTCCACCGAGATTGAAGAAAATAATCAAGACAAAGACACGGCTTCTCTCCGTAGCAGCGGGAACTTCTCATCAGGATGGAGCGCCTCAAGAAATTAGATCGATCAAAGCAACACCGGCAGCGCCTCGAACACGCCGCCTCAACCCGCGACCTCCAAGCAAAGCCTGCCCCTCCGCCGCCTCCACCTCTCCCAATTCCGTGTGAGCCTCCAGAGCCGATCTCTCCACCGTACGAATACCGTTGTTGGTGGCCCGAGCCCGAGCGGCACGAGTCCGAGCTTGCCCAGCAAGCCTGGAGGTCCGTACGAATAGGCAGCGTATGGAGCGAGACGGTCTGGGCTGCGCGGGCGCGCGCACATGTCCGTCGACGACTGAGGATTTTGACTGCCTGGGGTTGTAACAGTGATCATCCTCGCAAGGGTCGCCGCGCGTCGGTTGGTACTGAGGGGACTAGTCTGAGGCATGAGGTCGCCGTGGAGATCAGCGGCCTGACGGGCAAGGAATTATGCAGGTACGGGAACGCGTGGCGGGGACTGGAGTATGTGGATGAGTGTTGTGCTGAGGGAATGATGGCGATGACGCTCCTGGATTACACGAATACCGCGGGAAAGGTCTTTTCGATTTCGATGGAACCCGCTCAGAACGACCATGACAATGTCGGAGAATCAGCCGAGCAGCCACGGTTCGGCCAGCAGGCTTTCTCCCGCGCCGCACTCCAGCGGAAAATCGAAACTCTCCGTCTTGATCGTCCGTTCGTCAATCAAATCCAGTTTGCCCGTCAAAGCTGGCGCGTTGAATGGCTTTCGGAACATAGCCCATTTGACTGGTTAGAAACCTTCCCTCCACCACGACCAGAAGAGGACTTCGGTGGATCAAGCAAAGAGGAATTGGAAGCCAACGCGCGAAGCGCACAATTACAAAGGACTCGCTGCGTCATGTTGACCCACGCCCTGGATGAAATCGGCGGCGAAGCCGGATTACAGAAACTCTTGAAAATCATGCGGAAACGAATACGTCGGTCGGATGGCTTGGGTGTCAAACTCATGGTCGCCCAGCGCTATGCGAGTGCGGAGGATTTCACGGGGATATCGATGTCGCCGGAGCAGATTACGCGTTTTGTGGTGAATCGGGGTTGGCGCAAGGAGAGGGAGGAATGGGTTCATGCGAAGGTGGGTTCGGGGACGTTTCATGCTGTTGCGTTGAATGAGTGGGGGGAGCAGGTGATTTCTGAGAGGTTGAAGGAAGAGGAGGCCGAGGTTGACGGGGAGCATGTATGGACGGCGGTCTTTGTGTTGGATATTGGTGGTGATTGACATCCCTGTAATCACCTCGGCTGCCTCGAAATTTCATAATTTAGATATCAATGTCACAATGACGGACTTCTTCCTCTGTGAAGACGAGTGGTCAAAAATTGCGTATCAAGCAGCCCCTTGGGCTGACAGGGACTATGACCACGTCGAGATCGCAAATAAAAGGGAGGCCAAAGGCACACCAACACCACTCTGATGGTTCGTAAGACACACGCGGAGCCTTTCTCGCGTTGCCTCATATATCATCTGTTTGCAGACTCGAGCGTTGTTGGCAGCCTGGCAGACTTCAGTGCCTCTCGCACAAGATTGATGAGCATCACGTCACTTCCTAATATGATTTATCAGCAATAGTTCAGGGTTATCAGAGCTGAGGTGCATACCTATAGCCCCCACGATGCTACAGGCTGCAGTGACCTGGCGATCTCCGCGTGAAAGCTCGTTTTGCGATTGGACTTGCAATGTTCGTCAACCAATGGCATATGTATGTCACAATATAGGATTTTGACTCACATGGAACGAACAGCTGAGGCATCTGCAAGATTCGCGCGAAGTTCTTGGTTCCCATGATTCCGGAGCTGGTTACAAGTCAGTCTTTACTTGTCAAGCAAGCGAGCTAGATATCATACTTAGTGAAAATGGTGTCAGGTATCGTTGACAATGGGGCATAGGGCATGACGATGATTGCGTTGGATAAGGGGTCGCTGCCCATGGTCACGATGTGTTTGTCGAACCATTTGATGAGCACGTCGATCAGAGCCAGGGCCTCATCCTGCTCGTTCGCCGATATGATTTGTGCATCTTCGCTGAGATTTGTCAGTACACTTCACAGGGATTAGCTTGAGTTTGACTCACTAGTATCCCCTTCGGAATTGCTCTTGATATAAGGTCCGTTGTTCGTGATCTGGGTGTTTGTCGTGGGCATGGTAATGACTATAGCGCAAAGACGATGTCGTACTCTGACCTTCGTCAGTAAACGACCCAGATATGAAAGTTGATCCGCAAAGACCTACATCCTCCGCATATTCTCTCAGAGATTTGCCATGCGCTTCTTTTGGCCGGGTCTCATCCCATTCCGCGGCGAAGCTAATAGCAGTCCTCTCAACGCCAAGGAACTTTTCAAGAATTGTCACGAAATTTTCTGTTGCCTTTTGGGTAGCCGGATCATGTTTCGGGAAGAAATCGGTAGGAAACAGGATTTTTCTCGGAAACCGTGAGCTGTCTTCGAATTGCAAGACCGTTTTCGATATGTACTGCAATTTCGACAGATCACTGCTGGCTATATTAATGGTATCAAAAGCGCTATGTTCCGTCGTTAGTGAGAGGTGAGGCTGAGAACACTTCTACTAACTTACAAGGCGAGAGGGAAGATACCCGTCATTGATGTTGCAGCCCATGATGATTGGAGGGCAAAAGCATCATGAGACCATCCCATGGAGTTGGGGTCGCCGGTAGCTTGAAGATAGATTATGATTAGCCAAATCGATACAGAATTTTCAATTAAAGTTATGAACTCACTATCAACATCAAAGGCAACATCTAGCCAGGGGTAGCTTGCGATAGATTTGGCTACGCCAGCGCCATCCACGGGTGAGAACACATCAGAAAGTTGGAACCTGTCTCCTGTGAACGATTGCTCTTCATTTTCGAATGCTTTGCGGTGATCCATCGAAACAATCGAAGCGGTTATGCCAACGATTATTGCACCGTGAGCGACCAGCTTTTTGACAAAGTCGGAGTGCGTCCTTGGAGTCAGGGATATATGATTCTCATCGCTGGCTTTGAAGTCCATCTTGATGCCTGCGACGGCAAATTTCTGGTCCAGTACTACGCGTACGCCAGCGAGAGGTTTGGATACTGTCTTTCTATGATAGAGACGACTAGGGACCGCAATTTGTCTCGATTCGTTGCCTTTATTGGTGAAGTCTAGGCTCCAACATCTGCAACCAAATGTGAGTTTGTCGTAGACAGAATATTTTGATACGGATTCACTCACGTGAATGTTCCATCTACTTCATCCCGCTGGAATATTACAGCAGAGGCATTATTGTCAGCAGGGTATAAACGCCAGGCTTGATAAATGTGACTTCCGATCAGAAAGTACGGGCCCGGTGGCAATGCTGCGTTTGTAGGGACATAGCTGACAGAGAGCATGTCTTGCAAAACCTCGAGAGTAAGGACGTCATTGCTGCCACAACTGGTATTGTTCTCTGAAGCCGATGTAACCTGCAAGATCAGCTGGTCGCCAAATGCATCCTGATAGACATCGTCATTGAGCCGGAACTGTTCGAGCAGCTCGCGAACTGCTTGCTGCGAAGTTGCCGCCTCGGCTGGAATGATCGCAGCTGGTGTGATGCATGATTCTTGTAACCGGCTGCGTGGAACTGCATTTGTTGCTAATTGTCCCTTTGGATGTGTTAGCAGCTGGCTTGCGTCGAACACAAAGAGCACTGACAACGATTCGCGGATGCACGAAATATCTGACCCCATTTACAATCGTGGTGAGCGGCTGGTCTTTCGACATCATGACGGCGAAGGTTTTGAAGGAATCTTCGAGCATGGCTTCAAAGCATGCCGGATCGGCTCTGAATATGATATGTACCGCTGCGAGGAATGTGGCGGTGCATTTTGGACCATTGTTTACATGGGCGTCTCGGTTGGAGAAATTGTGTTGGCCTCTTGCGAACCATGCTGCCTTTTCTGAAACTTGCTGTCATATCCGATCACAAGGCGCTTGCCCGGTGAGAGAGCAAAATTCATCATTGCAGGATCGCAAGATCATGGACCATGGACGGGCGGTAAGCCCGTAGACGACTCTGAACAATTTACACCGCCACGGAACATTTCTTATTACTACTGCAGGTATTGATTGCCGCTCATTTATTGCAATATCGGATATACGTGCAGTTCCACCTTGTAAACCTTGTAAGCTAGAGTGGTGAACGTTCCTGGTGGCGCGTAAAGTTGTGATGTCTGATTGTGGGCCACACTTCAAGCCACCCGCGGTTCTCAGGCTTTCGAGAGGAGGAAGCTACATGTACATCTCATTGATTTTGACATTCGATAATATCACATGGCGATACATAATTGGTCTGTCCCTACGAAAATCTTTCGTCGTACTCTAGGCGGAATTTCGTCATCCGGTTAAGTGCCATACGTGATCAACCGGCGTGCGCGTCTAGCGGGTGTCCACGAAACCATCAAGGTCAAGGACAAACTACTTGGAAAAGCGGTTCTCCAATTCAGATGGCGTTCGAACATCACTCCTGACAACAACTCCGTCAATTCACCATCTGCATGACTTTCATATATGACAAGATTCCTGGTATTTCCTGCTGTAGCGGAAGACTCTCATCACGCTCCATTCTTCTGATCGGCGCCCTGGAACTCACCACACCAGCTGGGTCGGTTTCTGGTAAAGATTTCCTGCACCGGCTTGCCATTCTTCTCCCAGTAACCGCGATCATCGAGGGTTCCGGCCTTGACGTTGTACACACCTGGCATGGCGTCGATGGAGCACCCCATAATGGTGCCGCAGTTGTCACACAGGTCATAAGAGATGTTCTTGCCCGACTCGCCTTTGCGCACGAATGGCTTTGAGATACCGCTGAGCTGCTTGAACTGCGCAGGATCATTCACGGTCAGCATGCGACGGTCTTGCTACATGTTCCTCGCCGCTGATCTGAGCTTCGCTCCCATGAGAAGTCGACGTACCTCGTCTTCCTTCACGATGACATTGTAGCTGCCATTTGGACCTGCAGTCTTCTGGCACGGAATGCAATGGCAGATGAGCTACTCCATGACATGATTAGGAATGTCTTGGTGTCATCGTCAAAAATTTGTCCCTCATACCACGGCTTCGGGCGCGCCCTCTGACAATTCGTAGGTGAAGTCACCGCATACGCAACTTCCTTTCAACATGATGATGGGCTTCTCGTCGGACTTAACTTTGTTTAACTTTCGTGACTTGACAATATTGATCTATGTTTCCACTGAGTCCTTCGATGTGCAAGCGAAACATGCACCCCGCTATGGTCGCTCCCGTCCATTTTCTACACGCATTTATCCGCCACCAATCGACTGGGCATGACGTAAAGAATGTGTTGCCAGATGAGATCTAATTAACCATTGCGCCCGCAGCGTCCAAGTAAATGGCAGCCTGACTATTCAGTCAGACCGTACCGGTGTCAACGATGAAATCAATAAAATCTCCGTATTCCTTGAGTTCCAATAGAACTCAGACTCGGTGATCTGAACACAAAACTGCCAGTCTATCTTGGAGGCCACGGGTAAGTTCGTCGAGCGTGACCAGTCCGGCACGACTTCGGCAGGGCCCATTAGGCGACTCAGCGGCCTTCGCCGCGCCCTGCCCTCAACATCTGGGCACACCTGGGCAGTGCTGTACTTCAGAATTAACTTCCAGCTCGAATAGTCCAGGTCGACAGATATTCTCATGTTGATGGTAACATGAACATCCCAGATCACATAACAGTTTCATTTCTCGAATCAGGCCTTACCCGTCGGAGCACGGCGATGTGCTGTTCTGACCGACGCTTGCGATCATTAATGCGTCAAAAGACATTCTTGGAAGGATTTTTGGGTGTCGGATCTAACAACCCTATTCCTGGCCAGACACAGGAATCCCGCTAAATCGGACGATGTCATTGCGGATAAAAAGAAAGCAGACGCTGGCGCCGTCAGGCACGAACGCTACTAGCTGGCGATCCGCGAGTTCGTGACGTTCGATCAACTCATGAACGTCTGCTTCGTACGCGATCAGCCCCGTCGCCTACTCTCCAATGACGTAGAGATTACAATCAAAACGTTCGCCCTTCGAGATAAATACTAAAAGTTTTAGTCTGTCACTACATTTTCATGTCTCGACTCTTCAAGCTGTGCATACTCCTCTTCCAGTATGGTTGAGATAATTTACGTCATTGGGTGGGGACCTGAGACGTTCACTCGTGAAACCATAGAGCACGAGCGAATATTACGGCCATCTCAAAATGAAACTTATCGCTCGCCGGTCGAGCCAGAAGACTGTGGATATGAAGTCAATTGAACTCTCGACCCTCCGTGAACAGAATGTCGCCCGCCGCAGAAGACCACGGTGAATCTATCAACTTGCCTGAGGCCACTCTACAACAGCTAATACAAGATGCTTCGGCACAACACGCCGACAAAATTGCGCTCATCTGCAAGCATCAGCCTGCAGGCCTATTCAACTTGCCATCACAAGGATCCGATTGCCTACGATGGACGCATCGACAATTGTTCCAAGCGGCGAAGTCTTTTGCTGCTGGTCTTTCCGCCGCTGGGTTGACCAAAGGCATGCGGATTGCAGCCTTCTTGCATAACGGAGCAGAATTTGCCGTGGTTCTGTACGCGGCTGCACTGATGGGATGTGTCTTCGTTCCCATTAATGCTGCATATGCCTCAAAGCCGGACGATGTCCAGTTCCTTCTAGGACTCGCTGAGCCGAACGCCGTCGTGGCCTGGAACCAGGACATGGCTGAAGCTCTTTCTCCCAACCTGCCGGCGAATGCATCTATCAAGATTCTATGCAGCGGCCATGCCGAGGATTGGCAGCCCATAAAAGAAGTATTTCGGGATGCTTCTGATTTCGATCTTCCTTCCAGCATGAGCTTGGACGACTTGGCTATCGTCATCTTTACCAGTGGCACGACGTCTCGGCCCAAGGGAGTGAAGCATCTCCAACGAACCATTGGAGCCGGAATCCGAGCAGCAATACAAATACTCGCATTGGACTCTTCGCGAAGCTTTTGCAATAATCTCCCTCCATTTCACATCTTCAGCGTTGAGTACTCGCTGAACTTTTGGTGCTGCGGCGGCACCGTCTGCTTTCCTGCGCCGACCTTCGAGCCCGGACTAGCCCTGCATGCTATCCACGAAGAGAAATTGACCAATCTTGCGGGCGTCCCCACGAGTATGGCCGCGTTATGTGCTCATCCTTCGCTCGCTGAAAAGGATTGCTCAAGCCTAATGCACGTTTTGGTGAGCTCCACCATGATCCTCCCAGGAATTATTAAATCAATCAGCGAAAGCCTGAAGGTCCAAAATATATCGGTTTCCTTCGGAATGAGCGAATCGGTGCCAATTACAGGCACACCATATCGGGACCTTCCCATAAAACTGGAGGGCGACATGGTGACCACTGGAAAGGCAGCGCCGGGTGTTCGAGTCCGCATCTGCGACCCTGAACACAAAGATAGAGTCCTATCACGAGGTATTGCTGGTGAGCTTTGTATGAGCGGGCCCATGCTTTGCGCAGGTTACCTCGGCGATGTAAAGGGCGACTTTTTCGAAGCCGACGGCCAGAGATGGCTAGCCACAGGCGATCAAGCGAAGATGGGCGGTGATGGTTGGATATTCGTGCTCGGGAGATACAAGGACATAATCATTCGTGGTGGAGAAAATATTGCGCCAGCGACTATTGAGACAGTTCTGGAAACCATCCCCGGAGTACAGACGGCGCAAGTCGTCGGAGTTCCGGATCCGATTGCTACAGAAGTGCCGTTTGCGATCATCAAACCCGCCGGCGATGCATCGCTGGATACGAGTGCGGCTCATCACATCATCAAAGAGAAACTTGGCGTTCAGTATCTTCCGGCAACGACCGTGAATATCTCGGATTTGGAGATTGATGACTTCCCGCGGACAGCTTCCGGGAAAGTGCAGAAGGAAAAACTTCGAGAGTTGGCAAAGGCGTACACCGAGGCACGGGATGAGAATGAGCAGTGCTCAGGAGAAGAAGCAAGGTCCGCCACTGTAAAGCAAATCTGGTCCGATTTGTTGGGCGTGTCAAAGAACAAGCTGCCCACGACGACTCCAATGGATCAAGTTGCGGACAGCATCACGATCATGCGCTTTGCCAGTAAGGTACGACAGATGCTAGGCCGAGACGTTACCATGAAAGAGCTAGCCGAAAATAATACGATCGACGCTCAAGTGGAATTATTGAAGCCCCAGGTTCAAATCGCCGCTCGCAGTGAGATAACAACACCACGACATGGTCCGCCACAGACCTCAGACATGACTCATACCCTCGGTAATGATGAGAGAGCACACCAGACCCGAGTTGCATTCGAACATGACACAGCCGGCATGGGCTTGTCGTGGGACGAAGACGTTGAGGATATCATCCCGATCTGGGACTTTGGCCAGGTTCTCGCCCGCCGAATCCGAAATCAGTCATGGAATCATCGTCACGTATTTGTGACGACCGACGCCGATATCCACAGCCTCCGAGCAGCTTTAGAGGAAGTCTTGCCACGGCATCCTATGTTAAGATCTGTGTCACTAGAAGAGCCCTCCGTCTTTGCCATCATTCGTCCTTCTGCTAAATGGTTCGCAAAAGCTATTACTGAAGTGAATCCCGTGGAAACGGTCGACGATCTCAAGAGATTGTACCTCAACGATCCTATGCTTGACTTCGCCGCGCGTCCTGGTCCGTTATTTCGAGCTTTATTGGCTCCGATAGAAGGCACCAATCGATGTGGTCTCGTGTACCAACTCCAGCATTCATGCTTCGACGGTCTCTCGATTCCAAATATGATTGAAGACCTTCGAACTGCATTGAAGCAAGATGCCAAAAAGGAGTATCCTTTGCGCACACCCTACAAGCCGTTCGCTGATGCGCTCTTCTTGCAACGGGGTTCTGCATCGGCTTCTGCTGATTGTGATTACCATGTTCGGCGCTTGAAAGGACTCTCGAAGCTGGAGTCATCTTTCTGGCCGCGTCAGCGCGCTCCAGAGTGGTTCAAAGGCTGTTCCGCGGACACTGACATCAAACGCGCGCCCATTGATGGTGAGAAGGCCATCGGGGTCGACGGGATCACGAAGCGCGTCGATTTGCCCGGATTGCCTGCACTACGTCAAAGCCACGGTGCCACAGCCCCTGTCGTGCTCAAGACCGCATTAGCTCTGCTGAACGTCACATACACCGGCCAATCTCAGGCGATCTTCACTAACTACCAGGCTGCACGAGACTGGCCTTTCCTCAGTCCGTGGATTGCCGAGCATCTCCCAAACGCAATGGACGTAAACGGACCCACGCTGGAAGCCGTACTGAACAAAATTCCCTTGAGGAGAGATGAGACGATACTGGAAACGATACATCGCATCAACGACGAACAGCAACTTCTCACCCGCCACGCTCATGCCCCTCTCTTCGAGATCCAGAAACGTTTGCGGGAAGACGGGAAGGATCTCATTGACATTATACGTCGCCAGATTTACAACTGGTTGCCAAGAATGCAAGGCGGCAGTGCGAGCGAGACAGCGGACTCCTCGCTGCAACGTATCCATATCCAATCGCGGAGTGATGTGGGATTACTTTGGAACTGTGGCTTAGTCGACGAACATACCATTCAGGTCAATGCGAGCTATGATGATGCCCAATTGAGCGTTTCAGAAGTCGAGGAGGCGCTGGATCTGCTGTTTATCATCTTGAGGAAGATTACGGATCCGGAGCATCTTGATGATAGTATTGGAAGCGTTCTTACAGATGTGCCGACTCCCAAGACTTCTTGGTGAGGGGTCATCTTACATAGTGCTGTGGATTGGTTGACGAGGCTAGAATCATGTCGCTTCTACCTGCGTAGCCCTACATGGTCGAAACGTGAAATGGGCTAGACAATCCTTGAAGCGTATGATCCCAAGGGGTGCGGACGTGTTCACAGCTTGACGAAATTTGCCGCCCGTTGCAAGATCATATCCTTTCTATCAAACAGAAGACCTACAACAAAATGCCGCCTTGGATAATTTTATTGACTTGGGCAAGTGCGTGAAAAGTACTCTACACAACGATGACACGATGATGACACGATGATGATATAATGGACCATTGACGCGCGAGGAAGTTCCGGAGACGCGCTGGTCCTGAGGTGGCCCGCGCAGACGCCACGGGCCTTTCCGCGACTTGTGACATCACCGGAGACAAGTTCACGTCGCAAATGAAAGGAATCGCGATTGATCTACCTAGGCAGCCATTGAAGGCTAAGCTGCAGTGGAGATCATCGGACAATCCAATGATGATACAACTATAAAGGAGACATAAGCGCTAGAACGGAACTAAGTCACCCGAAAGCAATCGCGGTTCGGGCTACCATAGATTGTCCTTCGCACGGTCGATTGTCTAACCAGCGATGCAGAGACAGTACGTCATTTCACTCAGCAGATATGTTCCATTGGGCACAAACGGCGCACGTTGCGTTACCATGTCCATGCAGAAGCACGCGTGGAGCACACTCGAGACGTCAGGGAAATAGCATCACAGTCAAAAGAAGCTCGATGAACTTCTGAATAAACTTTGAAAACACGATGTCTGTCGCCGACGACAAGGCGAAGACTCCGGCACAGCCTTTCACGGAATGGAGCGGCCCTCGAGACCCGGCCAACCCGTTGAACTGGTCCAGCAGAAGGAAGATATTCCAGACGCTTATGGTTTCTTTGATCGCCTTGGTATCTACATTGGCTTCATCTATCATCACACCAGGCTTTGGTGATATCCAAAATGACTTCAATGTCTCTACCGAAGTCGCTTTGCTTCCATTCGTCTTCTACACATTGGGCCTCTCTATAGGTCCGCTGCTGTCGGGTCCGTTGAGTGAGAGTTATGGAAGACGGAATGTTTATGCCTCTGCTACGCCTATACTTGCTGCGTTCCTGCTCGGAGCTGGGTTCTCACAAAGCATCGCCGCTTTAATCGTCTGTCGATTCCTTGCTGGCGTTGCAGGTGCTCCCGGGCTGACCATTGGCGGAGCGACGCTGAGCGACGTCTGGCGGAAGGAGGAAAGGGCATTGCCATGGACGGTGTATGTGACGACTCCATTTCTTGGACCGGCCTTAGGGTATGTTTTCATCACTCTACATTCCTCGCTCGTGCTCAGGCCATGGCGAGAGGTACTAAGTGAAGTACTCCTCAACTAATTTTGACCTTCATGACGTAGACCGTTGATAGGTGGATATGTCGCGACTACCATCGGATGGCGCTGGACGCAATGGATTGTGGTCATCGTTGCAGCAGTGATCTCGATCGCTATTTTCTTCATGCGGGAAACTCATAAGCCCACGATCCTGAGAAGACAAATGAAGCAATCGAGGCGCCACGAGTCCTCTCCAGATCAATGCGCATCATCACCATCATCACAGCGGCAGGAGCGCTCTGTCATGTTCCGAGAATTCATCACCAGGATCCTGCTCCGGCCCATCCACATGGCATGCGTGGAGCCTGTCGTCGGCTTCTTCACTTTATACATTGCGATCAATTTCGGCATGGTCTATGGTAAGTTACGATCATCTTCGCAGATAGGCAACGGGTAGTCCGGATTGTTCGTTCAGACCAAGCTGACCAAAGCCTCTAGCCTTTTTCGCTGCATTCCCCTTCGTATTCGCCAACGCATATGACTTCGGCCCGCGAGCCACCGGCTTGATGTTCCTCGGTCTCGTTGGCGGCTGCCTAGTCGGAGGCCTTATCATGGCCATTTACAGCCGCATCCTCCTACCCCGGGAGATCGCACGGTCCCGCAAATCCTCTATCAACACCGACGGCGATGCCCACTCCGACACCAACAGCTACCATGCTAAGCTGACCGCACCCGAAGCCCGTCTCTACCTCGCCATGTTAGGCGCACCACTCCTACCAATCGCGCTGTTCTGGTTCGGCTGGACGGTAGAATACCGCGTCCACTGGATCAGCGCGGTATTAGCCGAGGCGATTTTCGCCTGTGGCAATCTCCTGATTTTCATGTCCGCGACGTTATACATCATAGATTTCTATGGGCCAAAGTACGGGGCCAGCGCGAATGCTGTGAATGGTTTCGTGCGATATTTGCTGGCGAGTGCGTTTCCGCTTTTTATCGTGCAGATGTATGGGGGCCTGGGAGTGTGTTGGGCGTCGAGTTTGCTGGGTTTCGTGAGTGTTGTTACGATGTTCATTCCCTGGGTCTTGTATTATTTGGGACCAAGATTGAGGGAGAGGAGTGTTTATATGTAGAGGTTCGAAGCTAGATGCGGACGATGGGAGACGCAGAAATTTGAAGTATAGATCCTTATGAATTGCATTCAGCTGTATTGACTTCTGTAAGCTTTTTGTACATGGTGACTCCGGCGAAATGAGCATGCTCCAATTCGTTTTCATCTTGACTTGGTTGCGAGTGTCAGTA
Organism: Dissoconium aciculare CBS 342.82; assembly: GCF_010015565.1. Taxonomy (NCBI): domain Eukaryota; kingdom Fungi; phylum Ascomycota; class Dothideomycetes; order Mycosphaerellales; family Dissoconiaceae; genus Dissoconium; species Dissoconium aciculare. Next base: position 245,397 of record NW_022984963.1, on the reverse strand, counting down.
TGCTAGATCGCTCAAGACACAAACGGAAGCGTGACGATACGAAACATGATACCGAAAAGATGAAGCGGAGTGGAGTCAACAAGTGCCCAGGTGATGAACGAACGATGCTTGGCCGAAAAAGTGCAAGTAATCTCTGCAATCTTATACCGTCGACGACAACTAAGGCATATACACCTCGAATTTCTGAAGCTACAATCGTCGCGAAAGATGATATGCATTCTTCCCGTATATTTTTCGTGATTCGTCGTACGTTGTCCTCAAAGCATTATCACACCAATGATCTCGATGCTCCGATGGCTATCCGGTCCTCATCTGAGCCCTTTTCTTCCAATGAGATGAAGGCTTGCCCGACGTGTCGCGGTTCTCTGCGTAACATCGCTCGATATGGTCGGGTTGTGCGCCGGGCGATGCTCGATGCAAGCGTGAAGAAGCTTACAGCATGGGCTCGACAGACGCATCAAGACCTAGCCAATAAACTATTGGTTCAACAAGACTCGCTTATGCGCAGTCGTGACGAAGAAAAGATCTTCTCCCAAGACATCGACTTGAGAGGCTCTCCTGAGAAGCAGATACGTTACATCCGATCATTGAAGCCATTGTCACGATATCGCCAGATCTTGACATTGCGTCAAGAGATCTTCCGTTTCCTGGAAAAGGTCCACGAAGATGAAATGCCGTATCATCGAGTTCGTGACTTGGTTGAAACGTCTCGCCGAGCCAACATGGATCGCCAAGTATCGCCTTTCGTTGTCGACAATAATGTCTTCCAACTTGGCGCGAATCTACAAGCTTCTACCCTGTTCATTCGTTGTGACCTGATACTCTTCGCCGACGTGATCGCATTACATAACCATGCAAGCATTGCTGTTCAGCCATCAAACCTGGTCGTCGACTTCACGGATAATATGGCCTCATGCGAGGTCCTCATCGCCGCAGCTCTCAGGACTACTAACATCCGCCAGCAAGTCGAAGGACATATCTTCTGGGCCCACTTTGCTACTTTGACACGCGGTGCCTTCAACTACCTCACCGAGCAAAACTCACCGGAGCGGATTCAGCAGCATGAGCAAATTACTGCCTTAGCAATCCAACACCTACAGACGGCAGAGGAAATCAGCAAGAAGTTTCCCGGTCCGACTAATGGCCTCATCGAGGAAATCAATGACATCCGCCGCATGCTGGGCGAGGGAACATCAACGAGAGAGATGCGCATGATCGTCACCGCCATGGCGAAGGAGTTCAACGGCACGGGTCATTGGTACCGTTGTGAGAACGGCCATCCTTTTACCATCGGCGAGTGTGGTCTGCCAATGCAGCTGGCGAGGTGCCCGGCGTGCAATGCGGGCATCGGTGGTCGATCTCATCGCGCGGTCGATGGAGTGACTCATGCAGCAGATATTGAGCAACAGTTTGGAGACTTGCATTTGTGAAATTGAGAACGCGATTTCGCCATTGTGGCGTGCTTGATAATCGTCTTTTGTCGAGATGATGTTTACTCTCCGCCTGGAAAGAGCAACGATGCACCAATGTAATGATTGATATTTCGCGGATGCTTGAACACTGATCTTCATAGTCTCAGCTTCCATTTCCCATACATGATACTTCTTCCAGTAGTAAATCCCATTTGGCCCGCAATAACGTTGTCGTCGCATCTGTCAGAGCGCGTCATAGCAATTTCGCCGAACGCTGCAACGCTGCGCGTCAATGAGCAAAGTCTTGTAGATCTCTTCTCTTCAGGTGTACGAAACACGGCGATATTCGGGAATATCTGCCAGATCCCACAATTTTACCGATAATGAAATTGCCTCATCCGGCCCGTCGTGGTCTTCGATTTTTCAAAGACGAATTTGCTCAGCCGGGCGACTTAATGGCTAATAAATTACACGTCCATCGTTCTGTGGGACTTTGGCTTCACCTTGAGTATCCATCACGGATGCATGCCCTCGCCTTTGAACTTATTCTGCCAGATGGGTTGATCTTGAAAGAATGAAGGCATGGAAAACGCAAGACAAGACCAGGAACACAGCAGCATAAGGAGGTTGCGAACATGGCATCCACAGGTTCCCCCGCAATTTCACCGTCAGCGCAACTCACACGGCTGATGAGCGGCACAGTGTCAGCTGCGACCAGAATTCACAACACGACATGTACAGGACCGATTTGATCATGTTCCATCTCCCGTAGCACGCTGCGAACTTGCGTACATGGAAAAGCCGGTGCGCAAACGGCGGCGACCGGCAGTAGCATGCATCGAATGTCGACGGCGCAAAATCAAGTGCGACCGTACGCTTCCTTGTAGATCGTGTGTGATCGGATCTTCACCGTGTGTCTACGATGGCTTCTCGACTATCGCAAACGCGTCTACTCCGCCAAGCTCTGGATGGGCCGATCCTGGTGTGCTGTATGATGGCGGCTCCGAGGTGCCCGAATATACTCAAATCCGCAGTGAATTCTTGACCTCTGGAGCTCGAGCTGATCACAACTCATCCGCTTCTGCCGACGGCTTCACTTCGAGCTTACCGCATGCTCCATATATCGCCACTCTGACCGGTCCTAGTCTCGGAGATGTTCAAACTTTGACAAAGTCTACTTTCGCTCGGACGAAACATATAACGCCGAATCATTGGAAGTATGCGATATTAAAGGTAGCGAGAGGACGAGCCAGGATCTTAAAGCGCTTTTCCTGCACGATACTAATGAGATGCAGACATCCTCTTTCACTGCGAGTTTAAGTGTGCTGGAGGGTGACCCTCAACTTTCTGAATTATTGAACAAATGCCGCGAGCTCTCTGGAAATATCAAATTGCGAAGGTCTGTGCAGAGAAGAAGCGGCGCTGGGATTCCTGCCAGAATCACATGCGATAGGCTGGTTAAACTATTCTTCGACACGTTCGGTTCAGTCTTCAGGGTTCTACATGAGCCTACCTTTCAAAGCGAGTATGAGTCGTACTGGAACGATTCTAATTTTAAGAAGAAAACATTCCATCAGAAGTTGCTACTGGTTCTGGCCATTGGGACTTGCTTCTATTATGATGACGAGAAGCAAGACTGCTCTCTACGCTCGCTCGCGTCTGCTTGGATCTTCCAGGCCCAGCAGTGGCTCGTGTCAGTCTTCGAAATGGGCGAACCAGACATGGACATGATCCAGATCTCGTGCCTTCTTTTGCTCGCTCGCCAAGTGGACAGGTCAGGAAGCGAGCTTGTCTGGATCTCTGCTGATTTGCCATTGAGGATTGCTATCAGTGAAGGGTATCATTTGGAGCCTAGCAAGCATTTTCCTGCGATAGCCCCATTTGAGGCAGAAATGCGACGAAGATTATGGGCCACAATCCTCGAGCTCTCTCTTCAATCTAGCCTTGACGCAGGCATGCTTCCGCCTGTCTCAAGTAATGCTTGGGACTGCCATGCACCATCCAATGTGGACGATTGTGACATGCGCGAAGTTATGGACGATTCCATTTCAGCTCAAGCATCTCAGCGATTCACGCAAAGCTCCACACAGATCATGCTTTTGGATACTTTGCGCGTGAGACTCAACATTCTTCACTCCCTCACGACTCCAGGCAAAATAATGGACCACCAAGAAGCGATAATGCTGGACTCCGAGCTTGAGGAGAAAGTTCTTTCGCACCTAGTACTGATAAGATCTGCTTTGAAAATTTCGTCTCCAGCTGACGCGAGTCGAATCGGATTCCAGTCACGACTAATAGACAGCCTCAATCGACGGTTTCTGCTTGCGCTGCATAGTCCGTTCTCTTCACTTTCCGGGACTGGTACAGTGTGGACTTTGTCGCGACACAAAGTGATCGAATCCTCTCTTCGGATACTCGCGTGTCCACATGCAACAAACAAATCTTCTCCTTTGCCGCCGGAATTCGATCATCTCGAGCGATTGCGGATTTTTGGAGGCGGTATGTTTAAGAACACTACAGTGCATGCGCTGGCTTTATTGTATTCTGAGCTCGAGGGAAGACATGACGAACAATTTACCCAAGGTTCGAACAGCCTGCCTCGCTCTCAAGCCCTCTTGATGATCCAGGCACATATGGAGATAATGCGTCGTCAGAAAGCCGCTGGAGACACAGATACCGAAACATACACGAGGTTCCTCTGTGGATTCGCACAGATCCGAGCGCTCGACTCTTCATCAGATCACTTGCGAGAGGTGACTCGACAGTGTCTAGAATTATGTCATACAGTTCTCGATACCGAGCTCAATGCGACAAGCGATGTCGATAATCTTCAAGGTTGATCTGCGTGCGGCGTGTGCATATTCGACTTCAAACTCCAGTCCCTAGATTCCACTAGCATCACCAAGAGTCATTCCAATACCGGTCAACAAGAGGCACGCTCCGCGCAAGCAAATTTCCATGAAGCATCCAATATCCTCCCGCAGAGTATTGTATCAAGACATGACAATTGTCATATAACCAACTACCATGGTCGTTGCACCGACTACCATCCACCCAGTTCTGTGAATGAACCTTCTGTTGAAACCTCTTGCCGTGTCCCAAGTCAAGTGGCGGACACCATTGATGCAGTGAAGCGCCAAAGGCCAAGCGACAACGAATTTGAGAGCAGCCTGTGCCACTACAGGCAAGGAAGCGATGGAAGCAGCAATTGCCGTCGACGAGAGATCCCAACCCACATATGGTGAAGCAAGATATGCGACGCTGAAGATATAAAATGATCCAGCATATGTGACTCCAGTGATGCGCATCAAGGATGACATAACAGAGCCTATCTGCCATTTGTAGATGGCTAGGTGGGGGGACACTGGACGTTGAGCACGACGAGCGGCCAGGCGGGCTTGAGACTGTTCGAAAGTGAGTACCTCAATGCTGGTATTGTCACTTCTCATCCTGTTGTGAGAACCATCAGCGTCAAGACGTCAAGTCGATAGTATGAACGATGCACACCTGAGCTGCGTTGCGCCATGCTCCACGATTCCGGATGGACAGACATGATGTCTCGATGCTGCTCCGGCGTACCGCAAACAGGCGAAACTCGCTTGAAGAAACTATCAGTATCATCTTGAGTGTACCACGCAGCGGTGTACATGCATTGCCAGCTTTCAACAGAAGTTCTGGGATGGTGACTTACTCGTTTTGTGTGGAACAGCCAACAACCTAAGATGAAACAACGGAAGCTTCATGGTCCATAAGATGTTTCAATCGATGATCTCACTGCTTGGTTGTCAAATGTGAAAAACGGACAAGGACAAAGCAACACATGAGCATCGAGGGCGAAGACATGTTCATGGACCTTCACTGTGAGCACGAATTTCCCGAGACTAACGTGGTTATCTCCGTACTAGCGCGAAGTTCATCCACACAACTTTCCTTGTGCACTAAGCGCATTGGGCCTGGAATTCGTCAAAGAACCTACCTCTTGCACAAGAATTGCACCCATAAAGCGATAGCGACTTGGCGTCTCGCTGTGAAGATACCTATCGATGACCGCAAATTTCATGGTAGCGAACATTCGTTTCGTTGGAATGGCCATCGTCGCTTGTTGGTAAATTGCGCATGGCGCCAACGCATTTCCTACTGCAAGTTCGCGACATACTGGAGATCGTGATCTGTTCACGGTTCGGTTGTGCATGCATTTCTGGCCTTTCAACGGATCTATGGGCATCACCGGACTGTTGCATTCGAATGATGAGCGAAACAAAACGAAACAAAACATACAGCACGAGGGATTCCCACGTGGTCACCCACCGTAGTACTAATCTCGCGGTCAGCCATTTAAATATGGGAGAGCGGACGGGATCCCTTGCTTTTAGCTGCCTATGACCGTATGTGGCAAACTTCAACACTTTACTGAATATATTCGTTTGTCTCAATTGTAGGCAAGATTGAATTTCTCCTTCCTAGACGTTGAAGCTCAATGATTTCTACTACTCGCGTTCCTTTCATTTTGGCATATGTTGCCCATCTTTTTACCATTCCTTTCTGCCATCAATCTCGCGACGTTGCCACCGCACCGATAGTTGCTGCTATGGCTTCTCAATGGATCCGAACAGCGCGTTTGTTCTATCGTGCCCGAAGCTGTCTTGCAGCTTCAAAACTGCCTGTTGGTAATCCGGTGCATCGCCAGGTTGATCGAATCTCCAAGTAGAGATAAGCCAAATGAGGTAATAAGCGAATTCCCAATTCTCAGGTTGAAAATATGCGTTCTTCACAACATAATCGCAATCCCACCAGAGCGCATCCGTTTCATCGTTGTTTATGTCGATAGCTCGCACTTCAATGCCAGGTAAATGCCTGCACAGGACTCTAGATGATATAAAGTCGATGTCGTCTAGAGATATGTCGTCGCTGGCATGTATGTCTGCGTAATCTATACCTAAGAGCTCAAAGTGATCATAGCCCAGAGCTAGTCGTCGAATTGCCAGGTATGACTTGCAGACGGATGTAGCATCCTCATCAGGACATTGGTGTGAGATACGTCGATTGTGGCTGATGTTACTCGCCTTGAAAGCGGCAAGCAACTTCGCATAGCGCGCACTAATTGCGTCACAATGTCTCGCTGTAGTTGTGATCGAAGTAAGCGATCTACGGACCTGGACGTTGAGCTCTTCGTATTCCGGAGCTTTTGTGGCGGGGTTTTGGTGCTGTACGTCATGCTCCTGTCTGGCGAAGACGACAGCATCTTTGAGTTCCGGAATCGTCAGACCGGTCAATCTGGAGACGATGTCTGTGGTATGTTGAAACCAAATATGCCGAATTCGCCTGCAAGTAGAGACGAGATTGCACAGTGATGAGGCGTCAATACAGTCATGCGCGATCTGCAGCAGAATCTCCGTAGGAAGAACCGCAAAGGCGGCTGACATCCAGAGGTGGCCACAAGCAAGTCCGGCTTGCTTGACTTGCTTGACTTGATCCAAATGCGGTTAGTCACCAAGTCAAGTCGGCCAGGTTTTTATGAGTAATCAAGTCAAGCCGTAGATTGAGACTTGCTTGACTTGCTTGACATAGGTCTTGGCATAGATCTAGATTGTACATGTCGCGTACACTATGGCGAGAGTCACTCATCCGTATAGATTAGGGTCTCAGCGTGACCCTCCAGCTGCAACCCAAACCCTTATTTTCCCCTGCGGATACTGCCGGCGTCCAGACAGCCAATCAAAAGCTAGTAACC
>NW_022984963.1:202465-235704 GCF_010015565.1 Dissoconium aciculare CBS 342.82 | reverse complement strand
CCTCGGAGAGCATTGAAATGCCCCGAAAACACCGGGTCAGACATCGGCACAAATGGTCCAGCTGTTATGGCTCTGGCCATCTTAGCTCAGCGGTAGAGCAAGGGGATCGTAGACTCCAAGGTCGCGAATTCAATTCTCGCAGGTGGCTGAACTTTTGGCCTTTTGGCTCAAGCCGAGTCAAGCAAGTCAAGCCATCCCCTCGGACCTCTCAAGCAAGTCAAGCCCACGGTTTTGAGGCCTCAAGTCAAGCCAAGTCCAGGCTCCAGACTTGCTTGACTTGCTTGTGGCCACCTCTGCTGACATCGTAGCAATTGCGGGACAACAGTGGGTCTGGTGCTCAAAATCGACTTGGCATTGCATGCTCGAGGTGCAATCTTTCATTTCATCAATGCTGCTTGGGCCTGGTTGACATGGAAAAAATAGAATCCGATTTGATCGTCGTGTCAGAGTTTCCTGCCTGCTCACTTGCCGCACGTCGCACTAAGTGCACTCACCAACTGGACTGACTTTTACAGAGCGTACGCTCCTCTGAATGCGAACAATCAATACATCTTGGCGCCTTCTATTCCTGGAGATTGCCAACACTGAGCGCTCCGCAAGACGCTGCGCCCGGATTTAGCGGCGCTGTAGGCGCGACGTCTGCAAGCTGCTGTACGCTAAAATTCTCACCAACAGAGTGCATGCGCTTTGAGTTGTCCGACCTGTTCCGCAATTGGCAATCATTTCCCACGTCATTGAGTGTGGTGAAGGTGCGGGTTCGCTGAGAACTTCAATCACCTAGAGGACAAATTCAGGAATTCTCGTTCCCATGACAAAACGAAAATTGGTCACCCTGTGGAGGTAACGAAAGGCCGGCGGAAACATAAGCACTAATTTTTTTAGCGGACAAAGTCGATCACCATAAATTGAGAGCGAATATTAAAGCAGTTCAAATTCCCAGCAACTCGAAGTTTCGCAGATGACCAACGGTCGCACTCGGAAAATTGAGAAAATGTCTTCTTTACAACCCTTGATCCTGTACCGCTATCACGATGTTCGTAACCACTGCCGCTTGAAACGACGCCTTTGCTGACCCAGAGCCAGGGCCCAATTGCACCGAATCCGTGGAAAATTGTCATCTTTTTCTACGAATTGAATCTCACTTTCGAGATGCGGACTCTTGACCGAATGGATCCTGAAGTACGAAAATCAGCTCCTCTCGTGGACATCACCCCGAACAGTCGCATGCCAGCACTTGTGGACCCAAACAAGAACGTCAAGCTCTGGGAGAGTGGAGCGATTATTGAGTAGTACGTTTCCCGATACCCTTATCACGACTTTGACTCATGCCGTCTTCCGCCAGTCTTCTCGAAGTTTATGATCCCGACCACCGACTAAGCTACGCCACCGAGCCTGAGAAGTGGCAACAAAATGCATGGAAGCATTTCCAAACAAGCGGCCAAGGCCCATATATTGGCCAGCTTAGCTGGTTCAGATTCTTGCATGAGGAGAAGCTTCCGAGTGCCATCTCCCGGTACGAAGCCGAGCTTCGTCGCATTTTGGGCGTGATCGACGCGCACCTTGCGCGGACGGGTCAGCCGTATCTTGTGGGATCGAAGTTGAGCTTCGCCGACTTGATGTTTGTGCCGTACAACATTCTTATCCTTATGTTCTTTATGGGACAATCGTTCGCAGGGGAGTGGAAGGACAAGTTCCCCAGCTGCTGGGCGTGGCACGAAAGACTTCTGCAGGTTGAGAGCGTGCAAAGAGCAGAAGCTTTTGTTCAGAAGAGCGCAACAGAGAGGCCTGGTAAGGAGGCCGAAGTCGAGGCGCCTAAATAGATGCTATCATTTCATAGGTGCAATGAACTTGGGTCTTTATCTCTGAGTGGCTATCGCTCTATCCAGTTGCACAAGCTAGCGGATCTAGAAGACGAGAACGCAGAGATCTTCAAAATGATTCGACATAGACTATGTAGATGCAGCAATGGTATTCAAGCGCTGGAAACTCTGTATGAAGTATTGTGTTTGCCTGTGACGATCGTAATGTGCTCATCAACAGTCAATTTCAATTTCTTCACTCGTCTCTTTTCAAAGATCAAGGTTCGGCTGTTGTCTTTCTGGAGTCGAACGAGCTCAAATTCACATGAATCAATCTTGAATGCTTTTTACTTGCTTCGGCCCCACTTCCATTTGAATCTTGAGCTCTCAGGTGTTTCCAGTAAGGCAAGTATCTCCACTCTTGTTTTTTCAGACACGCTCGTTTGGAACCCGTTTTTCTTCCACTTGGAGATTCTCGACGGAGGGTTCTTGGACGCGCCGCTATCTAGAAACAATTTGACTGTCTCCGTCTGGCCCCAGAAAGCAGCCCATGACAGTGAGGAATTTCCATTTTGATCTTCGATTTCTGGGCTCGCTCCAGCGTCCAACAGCAGTTTGATAATTTCGATCGCTCCAGTGGGACTCATAAATGACAGCGCCGTCCGACCGTTGTCAGCACGTCGGTTGACAAATTCCTCGAGCTGTACGCTGTCTGTGAAAGCAAGTAGCGCCACAATGATATCTGTGCATTGCATCTGGCATGCTCCTTGAAGCGTTGTTCGACCTCCGTGGTTGACTGCATTCTTGTTTGCCCCGTATTCAAGAAGCAAGTTCACCAGAGTTAGTTGCTTGGCTCGAATTGCTTGCACAAGTGGGGTGTGTCCCAGCTTGTTCTCTGCTTCTATGTTGGCGCCATTTATCATCAGGCATTCCGCCTCATAGCGAAGACCCAAGTGAGCAGCTACGTGCAGTGCACTGTTACCGTTCTCGTCCACTAAGCCCTTCAGACCTGCGACTCCTGCCAGTCGTTCCACGAGGCCGATATCTCTGGACTTGATGGCTTTGACTAATGCGGTATCATGCGGTCGGATACTTGGGTCCACAAATATGCGGAACATGGTAATCTTGCCGCCGAAGAACATTTCATAACGAGCCAGTGCCATTCCGTGTTGCGGACAGATCTTATTTGCCTGATAGCAATTCTCGCAAAGATCCAATCTGATTTCAGTGTGCTCCCCATTGGCACTCTTGTAGCAACTGTATATAAAGTCGGGAAAGTACACCATGAGCTTGCATGAAGTACAAGGCCAAGCTGGACCATGATTTTTAGACGACTGTGTCCGACTGTTAGACGACGAATGTACGGTAGGTACCTGTGGATGTGTGTCAGCGATCATGAACTTCAAGAATAGGTCAAGCTTGACAGTGACTTCACATCTCCTCGAACAACTCTTCATGTCCAAACAATATTTAGTCCATCCGAAATCAATGCTTACCTCTGCATCATACATCTTCCCGTCTGAATCTTCTGCCAAATGCGAGTTTTGTAGCTGACTCGACAGATCGTGATCGAATTTGCTGAATGAGCCAGCTGCTTCTATGGTAGTACCATGGAAGGTAGAGCCAGATGACGATGCGTCGCCTCTCGGTGGAGCTCGGTAGTCACCCAAGTCGTCGTTCTGCACCAGACTTTGCTGGTAGCCTTCATCATGTTTTTGATTGAGATCATAATCATCATGTTCAATGACATCGGCATTAGTGGAGTCCTTCCGCGCAGTCGAGTAGTGGTCTCTAGTGCTTGCAGTCTGCGATTTCTCGACATTTTTAGCGCCCTAGAAGTTGGTCAGTTCATGGAGACGATGCGAACCGCGTTTGCTCAGTGTCCAGCATCGCATACCACAAGATTTTGCTTGTTAGATTTGTCGTGCACTGCCTTCACCTGCGCTGTTGGTAACAGGCTCTGCCGTATCGCGAATCTGAGTCGTGGATAAATCGAGCCTTGATGTTTGTCCAACTTTGCGATTGTTGAATGATTGGCTTTCGCCAGAATGGTCTGCTCGTTCTTGAGATTTTCTATGGCAGAATCGCTAGTGACGAGCACTATCGCCTTTCCCGAACGCACACATTTCCCGGTGGCTTCCTAAGTCACTTCGTGTCAGCTGAGTTCGAGATATTGCAGGACCTTCCGAGCAAGCTGCGAGGCAGGCATATGAAACTCACATCGAACTCCACGGTGGCTGTTTCTAGCGTCTCGAACGCACTCAAGATTTGAATCTGCTCGGATGCCTCTATGAACAGACGGTTGAGCTCTTTCAATATTGGAGAATTTCGACCAAGCTCATGGATGAGCTGCTGCGGAGGCTTGTCTTTGATCACAGTCAGAAGTGCTTCGATTTCCATGCCCCGGTGCGGCGCCGCGAGAAAGACGATGAGTCGTATGGGTAGTCGAGATCCATTCCTATATCGATCATTGAGTCATATCTCTCGCAGCGGGCCACCGTAACATTCTAGGCTCATACCGAAGATAGTTCGCCGAAGTCATAGCCTTTCATGTTTGTGAGCTCATGTATTACTCTTCTTAAAATAGTTCTCGAACCTTTTTGATCAACAAGCACCCCAAACTATGACCGATCAAAATTATCGGCCTTCTTGAATTTAGCATAAACGCCGGTATGTGGTACATGCAAAAGCCTACCGCTGATCTCCCTACTAAGGTGTAAGCATGATGAAATGTCTATATGGAATATCAGGCCTGACCTGGGGCGTGCAATCGCGCATGGTGATCAAACTATCCAAGAACTCTTCTGCAAGTTCACCAAGAGTAGATGTTGGAAGATCGCGACCCTGGACGCGAGCGTCATAACCATACGTCAAGATACGCGCTGTCGGCGCATCGTGCGGCAAGAAGTCGCGCAACCACATCTTGCCATCAGGAAGCGTCCACGAACCGATCGCATGGCCGGCAAGTCCCGTTATTGCGATGATGCTGCCGAAGGTCAGACTCGGATCGCTGGTCTCGATAATTCGTGCATTTCGGATGCGCGTTCGACTTACTCTGCATCATATGCGCCAGCTGGTGGGTGATAGAGGGGCGTAAACCCCATAAAATCGCGCTCCAGAGGTAGATAGTATGACAGGTCATTCCTTATCGTAGGCGGTGCGTCGGGTTTGCCAGTCGGCGGATCGAATTCGATCGTCGCGGTCAAGTTGCTCTCCGGGTCATCCACATCCGGACACAGCGTTTTCACACGCAACCTATGCCGCTCGCTGGGCTCGAAATAGTCCACAACGGCATCTTCCGGAGTGCCCACGGGGATCCCGTGAAGCCTCCAGATGAATTTCTTAACCATGGTGATGCGGCCGTCCCAACGATACAGACCTTCACTACTGTCGCCGAACTCAACAGCAAATGAGGTGATATTTTATTTTGTAACACCGGTCTTGGGAATAGTCGGTGCACGCAGTCATCCTTCAAATTTGAATTTCCAATCCTCTCTTACATGTCCTTCGCACAGCCTCATCATTCCCACATGGCAAAGCTGTACTCGCTTATCGTTCGCGATCCCGGATGCTTGTACGCTTCGAGTTTAGTGGGCGAATTACTTTTGCAGCGATACCAAAGCGTACCCCGCTCCCTCTCGCTTCAAAGTTGACCTAAATTAGAAACGACACTTTTACTGCCTTTAACACCTTGGGTAAGCAATCTCTCTAATGATGGCAGGCTAAAAAAACAGCAACGCTAGCGTTCATCATAGGTCGGTATTTGTATAACTGAGAGTCGTCTAGTGCACAAAGCAGTAGGGATGGCAGAAGGTCCCCGCCGGCCGATCCTGGAGCTCTAATCAGTGAGCGATGGATTCATTTATGGATGAGTCAACTTACATGTAAAGTAGCACTTCGAGCGTGCTACCCATTAGATTCGAACATGAGCAATTTGCCAGCTGCAGACATCACGAACAGATTGAGAGCAGTAGCACGGGTTAGATATCCATACCCAGATGCAGACAATGGGTGACTAGCTTAAGAAGTTCATGTTGTAAGCCATGCTGGCGTCTACCATCTCGAGCCATGTTCGTGCCGAAGTCTCCGCAAACCAGACATAATGGAGACGACTGAGACGGATGACATTGTCAGACCATACAAACAAGGCCGGAGTCGTCTTGCTGGTTCTATATTCATTTGTTATGTGCTCAATCTAATCCTCGTACAGAACAAGACTTCGAACCTCAATGGAACGACGACGTGGATATCTTTCCGGAGCATTATGGTCCTCGAAGGCACCATGAGCCATTCCAACAACATTCTCACGACCCTTCTGTGCTGAGTCGTAGTCGACAAACAACAAAGCTTCATCCGGTGCAAGGTTGCTGACATAGTAATAACGGAAGTGCTCTTGCGGCCTCAGAGCCGTGAAATGGGACTTGTAGTTGTGCTTGGTGATGATCGGCACAGTATCCCGGCCATATTGAACTGTCCTTGAATCAACTAAGGCGAGCGGCCACTGCCGCACGACATCTCCGACCGGACGCCAGAGGTTGACGATACCCCAACGCTTTCCGATCCAACGTTGTGCTTCTTCCTCACCAAGAACACGACGAAGGTTGGCTTCGGCCGTCTCAGCGTCGTTGTCCATGTGAAAGTTGGGCAACGGCTTGTTTGAAAATTTATAGGGGTCCATGATGTTGGTGTTCTTTCAATCGTCAGTCATATGTAATTGAAAAAGACTGGGAGAGACCTAGTAAGGCTCGTCACATACCTGCTCGATACGACGATGTCTGAAGTTGTATGGGATGGCTTTGGATGCGCCAGTCTGGTCCTTGACGATCTGAGCACACTCTTCGAAGTAGGGGCCACGAACGAAAGCTTCGACGTCGCCAGGGGCTGCAAGAAGTTTGTCTTCAGAAAGGATGCTGGGGGCATGCACCCACTCGACCCCCTCATCACGGAGGCTCGTTCGTGGCTCAAAGTGGCGAAGATCTGTGATGTCGACTTGTCGTTCCAGGCTGGGACCGAAATTGGTTTCATGTTCACGACCCTTTTCGAAATTCAACATCGCTGTTTTGCCATCCTTAGTCGGGCCCAGGAAACGGATCGTTCCCTTTGTCTTGGGAGGTTGCTTCCAGGGAGTGTGCTCGAATGGCTGAGCCTTTGACCACGAGAACTTGGCTGCCTCATTCGAGTCAGATGAAGGATTATGAATGGCAACACTGGCTAGGCTTCGTCTGGTCGATGTGAGACCTTGCTTAGCCAGCACGTGGGCACTTGATCGTGAAGCAGCGAGGACGGATGACATTTTGTAACAGATGAAGATCTTGAGAAAGCTATCAAAAGCGAGGGTAAAGAGAAGATGTCTGAGCTGGGAGGCAAGTGATTTGAATGGGACATTTATGAGTTGCCACGAGGAGGTCGCCGCTGGCGGGGTGATCGAATTGACGTTTTCGAGGATGCATGGAGGGATCCTCAACAAGAATCCAACCACCACACTCGCAGACCACCTGCTCCGAGATGGAGGCCTGGTCGCACATGGCGATTCTTACCGCATGGGAGGATCCTCAACAATCATCCAATCATGGCAGTGACAGACCCCTAGCTCGTGGTAAAGTCCAAAATTCACCGTACATCCTAGATCACAACGGCTGACGCTCAAGATACTGCCTCACCTAGCTCAGCAACACACCCTCGGGAAGCTGATGATCAAAAGTTGTGTAGGATCACCATGAAGCCATGTCCTTCGACCAAAATTTGATAATCTTAATTACAGCTCTTGCATGCCCAGAAATTGATCGACGAGGCGCAGGTTCTGTTCAAGTGAGTATGCGACTTCTTATCGAGCGGAGAGCCCGCCTAAAAGGTCATCTGATTGCTCGTTTACAGCACGATCGTCACGAATGTGTCGTTCGCTAACAAGCTTTTCATCAGGTATCATATCAAGCATGAAGGGTCCAGACACGCATAAGCCAAGCATTTCGGAGGAATGCGGGCTTTGGCCGGGTGTGATGAGAAAGCGAAGTGTGACTTCGAGACACATGGAATGGGGTATCTCGACATGCAGAGCCACGACATTCGACCCACACTTTGTGGTTCATGCTCATGACGTACTCAGGAGGGCACCAATGAGGCGAACTCATGGAAATCATGATGTGTATCATGTTGCAATCCTTGCTTGACGGACAGCACATTTCCCTTCACGATTGATTATTAGATTCTTCGTGTGAGTATGATGCCTTGGGCGTCATTCTGAGTGAGCGAGTGAGTGATTGTCCTGTCCTCTCAGCCAGATTAGATAGCGAGCTTCCGACCCTGGAGCTGCCGATCACTGCCTGTTGACCAAACGAATGCAGTCGCATTAAGAGCGTATTAAGAGCGTATTCAGGGCCACGCGGTGGTTGGGCCTATTTAAGGTGTGGCTGCCGGATTAGGATAAAAGGGTGGAGCGGTACTCCCTCCAGCTTGCCGAAAGTCTGTTGATCCGCCCTTGGCAGCACAGAGGATCCTTGTCGCTCGGCAGACTAAATTGATTTCCATCTTGGCGTTCTTCGCTGTACCCCTGCACTTCGACTTCGTAGAAAATACAGGACAAATGTAATAAGGATTGTTCACTTCTCGCCTTGTGACATTTCCTTCCCTGCCATGAGTGAACTTCGCTGAGTGGAAAATATCGAAAAGGCGAGGCTCCCGTCGCCCTACCTCTCACTTCGTCTGGCATATGTTCTAATTGTGAACAGTGAGTATACCTAGGGAAGTATAAGATTGTTTGTTCTTATGACTTAGGGGTTATCTTAGTTTGCCAAGTGCTCAAGTGCATGGACAAAGTTCCGAGGTGCAAGTTCCGCTCACTATCACAAGCTCTGGTGGATACTGCATGGACCCTTTTCGGCGATGATTTGCGATGGCGCAAAACGTGCTCACGCACTGACACACAGTCACGGCGCTGAACTTCCCAATATTGGTAGCGATGCACGCCCGAAGTGATCTTCGGACCAATACGCTCACCAGATTTATCTTATCATATCGCGACGATCATCTCAGGCCCCGGAAAGACTGCATATGTTTATTGACAACGGTGGAGCCCGTTTCATATGCTCATGCAGTTCGGTCTCCGGTCTTACACAACATGACATTGCATCAGATTATAAGAATGCGATTCAAAACAGCAAAGAAGAAGCAGATCAATGCGCATTCGTGCTCCACTTGCAAGCAGGTCAACCTGTCCTCGGAATGTGGACTATCAGTGCGAGGGGAGAGGGGAGAGGTGGTCGTGCACATGCAATTCAGCCTGGCGGATCGCGAGAGCAGGTGCGACGTCGGAAGTTCGTGACTGCCTACCATCCATGACTTGAAATTTTGGTTACTCGTCTGCAGACAACTTCTTCTTTGTCGACGCATGTAGCTTCAAGCAGTTGCGTGACATTCTGGCATTCATTTTTAACCGGGCTGTGCTCACGACGCCTCAAGTGCGCCTTACATTATGGCGGATACGCAAACAGATCAAGCAGACTCAGGTCCAGCCAAGAACGAACGTTCGCACGCTTCATTTCCAGATGTGGAAGACGAAGCAAGCGATCGGACGAGCGACAGAGCCAGCGATAATGCGAGCGAAACGATTGTCCAAGAGGGAGTTCTCGCCAAAATTCCCAATGTTGCCAACGGCAGCGACAACAAACCACCTGAACCTGAAGTTCAGCCACTGTATTCCATCTACACGTCCAGACAGAAAGGCTACATTGTCTTCATGTCTGCACTCGGTGGCTTTTTCTCCCCGTTGTCCGCAAACACATACCTGCCCGCAACGCCGAGCCTCGCAAGCTACTTGGGCGTATCGCCGTCCCTGATCAATTTGACTGTGACAGCGTTTCTGCTGTTTCAAGGTTTGGCGCCATCCATCTATGGCGATCTTGCCGACTTTGCGGGCCGTCGCCCAGCATATCTGCTGTCATTCGTTGTTTATGTCGCGGCCAACATCGGACTAGCTACGCAGTCCTCGTACGCAGCATTATTTGTCTTGCGATGCCTTCAAGTATGTTCTCGATCTGTCACATCACCGATGCCGAAGCTGATCAAATGAATCCTACAGAGCTCAGGTTCCGGCGGTCTTTACGCGTTGAACAGCGGTGTTATTGCAGACATTGCAACATCAGCCGAACGTGGCAAGTACATGGGCGCAGCTCAGAGCGGAATTATGGTGAGCTTGAGATGAACGAAAAGCTGGGAACAAGCTTACTGACACTCGATTCACAGTTGGGACCAGCGCTTGGTATGAATTATTGCGGGTCGAAAAGCTGTTTCCAGCACGCTGACGTTTTCCAGGCCCAATCATCGGTGGCATTTTGAACCAATTCCTGGGGTGGCGATCGATTTTCTGGTGAGTCGATATAATCTTTAATTGGAATCCACTCCGTCATCTAACCTATTTCACAGGTTTCTGACCATCGTATGATCTTCTTGCATAGCGCTCTACTATATCCATGCTGATTTGCTAACCAATCCAGTGCGGTGGCGTATACCTCATTGTCTACGCCATCTTCGTACCCGAAACCTCCCGGAACGTAGTAGGAAACGGCTCCATCCCTCCTCAAGGAGTCCTCGGCCAATCATTATTGCAAAAATGGCAGGCGCGTCGAGCGGCGCAAGAGCAAGGCGGCGGGAAAGCCTACGAGACATTATCAGGCGAATCGCGGAAGTTCCGCTTCCCAAACCCGCTCAAGGCACTCTTGATTCTCGGCGAAAAGGACTGCGCAGTCATCCTTTTCTACAACGCCATCATTTATGCCGCTTGGTACACCGTCACGGCCAATCTGTCGAATTTGCTGTCCACGCAGTATGGTCTGGATGCCCTGCAGATCGGCCTCTGCTACATGTGAGTCCTTCCTCGTGCCCAGACTCAAACTCAACGAGATGGATCGTCTGACAACTCTGCGCTCAAAAGTCCCTTCGGCGCGGGTGCAGCCATCTCCATCATGGTAAACGGCTACATCCAAGACCGCAGCTACGCCAAAGTCGCACGGGCGAACGGCTTCCCCGTCGAGAAAAAGCGCGGCACAGACCTAACCCACTTTCCGATCGAAAAAGCCCGCATGGCGTCCGTCTGGCCGTTGATCTACGTCGGCGCAGCCGCAACCATCGGCTTCGGCTGGGCCATCGACCGGCACGCGCACCTCGCCGTGCCGCTGGTCATGACCTTTTTGATGGCGCTGTGGCTGACGGCGGTGTACAATTCGATGAACATCTTGTTGGTGGATTTGTATCCGAATTCACCTTCGACTGCGTCCGCGGCGAATAATCTCGCGCGTTGTACCATGGCTGCTGGCGGGTCGGCGGTGATCGAGCCAATGATCCAGGCGATGGGGGTGGGTTGGGCGTATACTTTTGTTGGACTGTTAATTGCCGCGTTGAGCCCGATGATTGTAGTCGTGGTGAGGTATGGACCTGGATGGCGGAGGGAGCGCGCAGTCCGGCTGCAGAAAAGGAAAGAGGCCAAAGAGCAAGCGAAGAAGCAAGAGTGTTGAACAAGACGCATTGGATAGCGTGATGCCTGCATATAGACGACTTCCATAGACCTCCCTTTCGACGTACATCGCCGAGGTATAAAGCATAGGCGAGCGGCGCTTGAGGTTGAAATAACCGCAAGTTCAATTTCTTACTTCCAATCAAGTTGTGGAGCTGCTCGGTCCTGGCCTTTTTCAAACACCATCAGAATGACAATGTTGAACCATCACGAGTTCGATCTGTTCTCTTGGCAATCCTGCAACTGCTTCTACTCACACCAGCCGATGCAGGATCTCTTTCCCATCAAGCCACCTCTCCACATTCTCCGCCGTCTCCGCATACCACGTATCCAGCAGGACCTGATCCGCATATCCCATATGCGGGGTGACAATGAGCCGAGATCGGCCCTCTACTCCCCAATAGTCCTTCCTTCGCCACGGACTGTCCAATGGCAAGGGCTCGATATCAAAGACATCCATCGCCGCGCCCGAAATCGCTCCCCGCTCCAGAGCGGCTTGTAATGCATTCGCATCAACCAGCGGCCCTCGCGCAGTGTTCACGAGGAGAGCCGAGGACTTCATCGCGGCGAGCTCGTCCGCCCCGACGATGCCGCGGGATCGCGCGCTCAGGACGTAGTGCAAGCTGACCACATCCGCAGCGCGGAAGAGCTCGGCTTTATCCACGGCATGGAACGTCGGATCGCCGGTAATCGGGTCCTTCAAGGGTAGTCCTAGATCCGTGGCCCATTTGTCCGCTTTGGCCTGCGTGAGATTCTCGCTCCAGCAAATCACGCGCATGCCCCAGCAGAGCTGCGCGATGCGGGCGACGGCGGCGCCCAAACGGCCTAATCCCACGATGCCGATGGTTAGACCTGTGAGGTTGGTCGCGAGGCGGGTGTGCCATGGGTGCCCCGCTTTGAGCGCGGCGTCGTCGGCGGGGATGTTGCGGGCCAGGGCCATGATAAGCGCCCAGGTGTGTTGCGTGGTGGGATGGACGCCGCCTTGCTTGATGTTGGGACGGCGGGGGCCGACTCCGTCGGTGCGGCCTAGGCCGGGAGCGGCAGCGACGATGATGCCGCGTTCGCGGGCGGCGGGGAGGTTAAATTGTTCGAATTGGGTTCCCGTTGCGAGGAGGAGCTTGAGGTTGGGGAGGCGATGGAGAAGAGTGCCCGGAAAGGCGGTGCGTTCGCGGACGGAGGCAATGATTTCGAAGGGCTGGAGGCGTTGAATTAGACGAGCTTGTTCCGCGTCGTTGGTTGGCACGATGGTGTCGGTGAAGGTGGCTATGCGTAAGGCTTTGGAGGGCAGGTGGGCGAAGTGCGGCGCTGAGGTGCGAAGGTAGTCGTCAATGATAGCCAGAGATGGCCGAGCCCTGAGTACGCTCGCCATATGGAAATGGACTTGTAGTAAATCGTGCAGAGATTGGATGTCGAGTATTTAGTGTAATTTTTATGTTTCGCTTGCTGTATTTTGAATTCGAGCCATCGGCTTGTCCTAAATCTTCGTTAATCGAGGTGAATAAAGGGAAGATGGTTTCACAGCTGTGAAGCTCCCTTGCGCGAGGTAATCTCGGGGCATTGCAGATCACTGCGACATTGAGAAGCGCTTAGATAAGCATGCCTGCGGGAATGAATCGGGTGCTGATCTGTCACGATCAGGCCATCAAAGAATAAGAGAGGAAACAAATAGCTGGAACATCGGCATGTTACGTATGAATATCTACAGAGCTAGGAGTCCTGCTACTCCCGCAGCGACCACACCCAGGGCGAGTTTAAGACCCAACTGGCTCGCCTGGCCAGTGCTCGGCTGCGACGATGCAGCAGTGCCTGCCGGTGCAGTTCCAGTCACTTTGATTCCTCCAGTCTGCACGGCACCTGTTGTCTTGACTCCTGAGCCCGTCTGCGCTGCAGTACCAGTCGCCGTCGCCGCCTGGGTCGCGGCCGCCGTCAAGAGGTTTGCGCCCGCGACGACAGTGACCTGGAAGACCGCACCTCTGCCGTCAGCATCGCTACCGGGGGCGCCATACGACGAGGTTGTGTGAAGCTTGTACTCCTCGCCGTCACCATCTGCGGAAACAGTGCATTGAGCGTTGACGGCAGAAGCTGCGTCAGTGACTCCGGCGTGGGCTGCGGCAGTGATGCCAACAGTTCCGGCACCGACTCCAATGGCAAAGGAGAATCCGGCGTCTACGGCGACGGTTGCACCGACTTTGCAGTCTTGGAACCCGCTGACATTATCCTCGTGGCCGCCGTCGCCACGGAAGTTGAGGCGGTAGGTGCTCGCGCCGATGGTCAAGGTCTGACGCGCAAACATGTAGCAGTCGGTGGTCTTCGATGCTGATGGGCAAGCGAGGGCCATGGTGGTCACACCATTGTTGACCGCGAGTACGGAACCCTCGACGGCATACTCGCTGCCGTACCCGAACAAGGGTACCTGGATGACAGGATTGGTCGCGACGACATTCTGGGCGAAAAGGGCCAGAGGCGCGAGGAGAATTAGAGTTGATGAGAACATCTTTTCGTTTCGAACAGTTTCTTGAAGCGTTTGTTCTTGATAAGTAATTACTTCAGAGATCGACCGTTTTGGTTGCTTATATGGCTATAGATTTGAAAGGAGTGCAGTGGCGCGCGTTGTCCGAAGGAGCGTCGTGAGATCAGTGAATGAATGACCGAATGAATGAATGAACGAGTGACTGAGAGACGAGAGTCGGGACGAGAAGCGCAACAGGACACGGAAAATGAATGTCAGAAGAGAAGCAGGAACGTGTCGATCCTCGTCGTGGACGTTGAACATGATGCGAGAGAATGAGGAGCGGAGATTGCGACACCCATCCCCAGGCCACATCCGCGCTTGTCAGGAAAAGGGAAACGCGACAGAATTGTCGTGTAGGGCCGACGAAGCCCTGCGCATTTGATTGGCTGTAGATGGCTTTTTCAGGCAACCCGAACGCCATGTTTAGTCGACATCGTCTTTCCCCAATGAATAGCCAGCGACAACATGATAGCTGTTACATATCATACTGATGTTAAGGAGCAGAGGAAGCCGCGGTCGAATTAATAAAGTAGAAAGCTCTGAGACACCATTTCCGAAGCGCGGCGAGGAATGATCGTCGTGCCGGAAATGCAGTCGATGTACAGACGACATCAATCCAGAGATCAATTCTTCTCCTTCTTCATGCGCGCCGGTCGAGGGCTTTCAGGTGACCAATGTCTTCTCATGGCGAAGAGCACGACATGAAACAGGAAACGATAGAGTGAAAAACATTTGCTCCCTTTCGGAGGGGAAAACAAAGCTGAATAGCAGCGGAGCATCAACGCCGAGGAGGCAGTTATGTACATGAGGAGGCTTGATATCGAATAGGCCCTGACGTATCCCTTTTTCCTCCTCGAAAAGTGAGCAAGCAGCAACAACAGCGAGGCCGAGTGAGATGCGAGAGAGCCAAAGACGGGTTGAGGGCTCGGATCTCGCGCGACACACGACGAGAGGGAATAAAAACTGATAAATAACAGCAGCAGAAAAGCCAAACAATAAAACGAGGACATTTCATAGACGTGAAGAAATCCTTTCTCAAAAAAAATTGAAGAAAGATTTCGAATAAAATTCTCTCCTGCCTCCCTTCCCAAAAATGAATCCAAGGGTAAAGGGTCAGCCCTGGTCTTTCTTTCCTTCTGACCAGCACAACGACTCTATTGGGATTTATCGCATCTAGAAGAGGTCGGCACAGCCCCAGTGTTGCTCGACACCGAGGGATCCAGGAGCCTTCCACATGTCGTTCTCAAAGGAGAAGAAAGTAGATTGAGCACCGACGACGAGCGAGATGGAGGCAATAGCAAGCTTCTGCTCAGCCCAGCCGGCGATGGCGTCACCGTTGGCGTTACCGCCGTTGGGCCATCCGGTCTCGAGGTTGTAAGCCTGCTTTCCGGGGCAGACGTTGGCGAGGGAGTCGAGCTGCGACTTGACGAAGACACCGGCGCCGGCGGCCGCGATGGCGCCGTTGAAGTACGGGTGGATGTTGGCGCCGACAACGTCGATGGCGGAGCAGAGAACGCCGGCGTTGGCCTGGACGTTGGCGACGGTCTCGGTGGTGGTCACGGGGCCGCTGTAGCCGGCGGCGCGGAGGCTAGCACGGGCGTCGATGACGAGTTGGGCGAGGCCGCCAGCGTCGATGTGACCGCTGAAGATGGCCTCGTTACCGACGACGACCATCTCGACGTTGTCCCAGTTGCCAGGTCCCCAGCCGACGACGACATCAACTTGAGCTTTGGCGGCAGCGACACCGGCACCGTCGAGCCAGACACCAACGATGATCTTCAAGCCGTGAGCCTTGGCGGCGTTGCCAGCGTTGACGAGACCGGAGCAGTCAGTGGAGTACAGACGGACAGAGGTGAAACCCTTGCCCTTGATGACCGCAATGTCGGCGTCGACGGAGGCAGCAGACTTGCAGGTTCCGTCAGCGTTGTAGGGAGTGTAGGTGATGGCCCACTTGTTGCCGTTGGCGCCAATGGCAGCGGAGACACCAGAGGTCACGTCGGCAGCAGCGCTGGCAACGGCACCGACGGCGGAAGTCGCGGCGCCAAAGACACCACCGATGAATCCTCCAATGATACCGCCGTCCTGCTTCTGGACTGGGCTAGGAGCCGCCTGGGTAGGCGCCGGAGCGACGTAGGTCGAGGCTGGGGCCTCGTAGGTGGAAGCCGGAGCGGACCAGGTGCTGGTGGGCGTAGCAGCAGCCTCGGAGGAGGTGGAAGTGGTGGTGGGTGCGGCGGAGGTGGCCGGCGCGGCGGTGGAAGTCTTGGTAGTCGCGTCCGGGACGAGAGTGGCCTCACCGTACCAGGTGGTGGTGTAAGTGGTGCAACCGCAGGCGGTGGACGAGGGAGCAGCGTCGTAGACAGGCGCGTTCTTCTTGTGGTGAAGATTGGCGTGGTGGTTGTGGACATTGCTGGCGCTGACCGAGGCGATCAGGCCGGCCGCGAAGAAGGCGGCGGCGAAAGATTTGCAGACCATTTTTGCGATTGAATTCTCGTCGGGAGATGTGTGCTGTGCGAGCGGTTGATGAAGGATCGATTTGCGAAAGGGCGCGCGAATACCACTGAGCGAGTGAAGCGGGATTCGAGGTTCGCAGATGCGATGCACCAAAAGAGTGACGGTGAGGTCGATGGAGTGATGGAACACTTGTGACTGGCAAAGGCGACGACGACTAGAAGAAGAAAAGAGAGAAGAGGAGAGGGAAGGAGAGGGTATGTACGGTTAGCACGAAAGGGCACGAGAGGGAGAGCGGGTAAAGAGATTACATGGGGAAAATAAGGCTTAATTGGAATGAGAGCCGCCGCGGCCGCCAATACGAGCGAGAGTTGACGACTACATTGCTGGATGTACACTGTACAATACAGTCCATTACTCCCACGTCTTTCAACATATCACACCAATAGAAAGAATCATCGATTGTTCTTGCACCTCATCAGTCCTTTCGAATATTCAATAAGGTCTCGATCGCGAAAAGTGTATGGTTTGTGTAGCACCTGTGGAGAAGGCGAGTGACTGAACTGGACTGAGATGTAATGACACGAAGAGCGGGCAAGACACACCACCGAGACCATTTATTCAACCATTCACACCCTGAGGACATACAGCTCGAGATACTGTGTACGATTGATTACAATACACATGTGGCGTTCGATGCATTTGCCATCGTAAAACGGAATCGTATATATGGGCAACTCTCCGACTCATACATCACAATAACAACAACAGCACCAACGAGCGCGCACGAGGAGAAACAGGAGATGTAGTGCTTTTGCTAGGAAAATAACCTGATTAATCCGTCCTAGGGCTAAAGCCAACCAACAAAAGCGCACTCATTTCGCGTGCGATGGCTGTTGATTTCGCGCCGGGCGGAAGAATCCACGGTCCATCCGGCCGAGCAATAGGCATTGATGACGATCACTCCTCTTTACAGCCATATATTGTCGCATTGTCTCAAGGCGTGATAAATCGATCGGGATTCACACCTGCATTCGTTAAATGTATGTATATCGCAGTAGTGTGGGAGACAGAGACCACCACGGAGCGAGTGACAGGCCGAACCCACGAGTCGCTGGAGGAGGAGAAAGTAAATAAAAATGGGGCAGAAAAGGAAATTAGATGGCCCGGGCGCGTCGTGAGGGTGGAGACCGAATGGACGCCGAGCGTTGGGGTTTCGGGGAGCAATGCCAAAAAAAAAAATCGGCAATAGAGTCTCTCAACGCTCTATTGCAAGGCAAGACAAGCTCCAGGGCTACTCGCAGCCCGAGCTTCCGTTATGTGAATGCAGGTGAGGAACGATGTTGAGTATCGTCTGCTACTCGAATGTGCAAGTGTATTCCGGATCCCGCACGCGCGACGACGAAAGCGTTATGTCGCGTGTGTGTGTATGTGTGTGTGCGCGCCACCTTCCCGTCCCGGCCGCACACCTTCCGTTCCAAGGTTCTTTTTCTCCTTCATCAATAGAGCCCGGTTATCCGGCAGCGGGCGCCAGGCACGACATACATACAGACAGTAATATGCAGGTACCAGCACGCGCGGATGGAAGGGCTGGCAAAGATGTGGATTCGTGTTCCCTCCAACCGTCCACATCTCTCTGGTTATGTATAGTATACGGAAGAGAGATCGTGTGACTGTCACGACAGCGCTTCTCATGCTGGGAGAGAGCACGCCAGGATAAGTCACGCGAGCTGACATGTATGCCACACCGTCTACAATATGTGGCTTCTTTTCCCGGGTCCTGCCATCAACAGGTTCAATGCCAACAGCCACCACTTGTGTCACGTTCGACTCCACCATCACAACGACAACGCTACCAAAATCCATAACCTGACAGCGCACACGTGCTCCCTCCTCCATGTCGTCTCTATTCCTTATATCAAATCCCGGTGGAGGACAAGAAAGGGGAGAGGATAAGAGAAGACCAGGACACGAAATAGATAGATCCAACGGGTGCAAGCGTCGCACGCAACAGTTTCGAGTGCACCACCGCCCGCACGCGCGTGCCCGTTAGAGGTTCGTTGCCCTGCTTCATCATCAATGCGCAAGCGATTGTTTTGGCGGGTTGCTGTCCCCAGCATTTCATCAAAAACGCGTGTGACGATCTCAATCTGCTCGATTGATTGAGCTCAATTCATCACGGACTGCTCACGGTTCATTATCATGGCCGTGGCAAAGCACCGTTCTGTTTTGTTCTGTTCTGCAATGCCTGTTCTGAGCATAGCACTCTTGTAGACTCGAGATGATGGGAGATTTCGTTCTCCTTTTCGCTCCGTTATCACCAGAAAAGGGGAGATTCCACAGCTCGCAAGACGTGCTGTCTGTTGGTCCCTCCTTCCGCTACAGTCTCACTGCCATCATCACCCTTACAATTGTGGTCGCCGGAGGGAATGGCAGAACCAGGCACAGTACTGGTACTCCTCCACTCACGCAATCCATGGGGATTAGGGCAGATGCAGGTGCGCTCTCATCACCTTGTCTCATACACATCGCGTGTGTACAATACTCGACAGGTGTGCTATCTGGAACATAACGTCCTCACGTACTGAACACACGCGCGTGTTTTCGTGGCGTAAACAAAATATATGAATCTTCCACATGCACGCGGAATAAGCATATCCCGAACAAGCCTTCCGACGCGCGTTTCACACTCATTGGGATTAAATACTGTGGGAATCCTCCACGAGTATCGTTATCATAGATAGACATTGGGGAAATGTGGCAAAGAAATGAATGGATGGCGGGCGGGCCCCTTCTCTCGTGGATGCATGTACGATGCCGACAGGGCGCATTACAGAGCCGCAAACCCGGTGACTGTGGTTGTTGCGGAGCAGTGGTTGGTGACGCATGTATGTTCAAACAGCTTTGCTCGCCCGCTTGCTTGGACATCATGTGTCGATTCCCGGCTTCTGCCTCTGTCTCTCGGCGTTTCCCGGTCATCGATCTGGGCAACTATCCCGGCAATGCAACACTGTTTACAAACCGGTGAGTCCTCGAGCCAGATTCTGTGTCACACGCGGGTGGCTCTCGTCGCTTGTCTACGTCATGACAACAATCGTGACGATCAAGATGGAATCGGATAGACTAGTAAGAGGAGATGTGGCTTCAGCCGATACCATGACGAACTCGTGATGGATATACAAGTGCAGGAGAGGAAAATCCTCACGTGCACACCTGCGTTCAGGTGATCTACATCATATAGTGTGTTGAAGGGTAGAGGATGACGAAATGACCACATCCACCACCCATCCTGAGAAAGAAGCAACGGAATCGTGTCCGACGTGTGGATCGATGACTTTATTTCCGTGCAGTAGGCAAGTAGATCGCGGGATCATCGTAGATCACTGACAACGAGATGGCAAGTCTTCTCTCAAAGAGCAATGATCATCTGAGGCGATCGCTGTTGGGGTGCAAAGACCAGCGCTCGGGAGGGAGAGGTCGATCACACCAGAGTCGCGGAATTTCCTGCGTGGAATAATAAGCTAACGCGTGCGTGGCATCTCCAGCAAGTCCACTGCAGTACAGTGTAGGGTTGTTCTGCCCCAAGTCCGTAGGGTTTGGGTTGTTTCCTCGTATTGGCGTCTTTTGATATTCGCGTCCAAGAGGTCGACTCCCATACGGAGTATATGAGGTCATAAGCCTTTCAAGTAGATGCCATGCTGCAATTATTAATGCGAGAGTGTCTGATTTGTCCGACGGGTAAGATGATAAAGGTTTCTCTGGCCAAGCAAGTGAATCTTCAGTAACAACAGACAGTGAACGGATATGGGTGTATCACCATCGTCACAGGTAACACCGAACGTCAATGGGTGGACTGCGACAAAGAAACACTAGCAACTATTTTGACCTCGTGCCGTTCAATCGAGTGCAGCAAGAGTGCATTCATTCAGTTTGCACAACAGAACACATAGCACAAGCAAAACAACACGACAAGTATATCCCAAATATCAGACCTATCTCATGTATCTCCCGGATATTGTGTGTGTATCAACCCCAAAAATCTGTATCAACCCACAAAAACGCAAAAAGCTGGCAGGAGCAGATGTGCTCCCCCGGGTGGGCTCGAACCACCAGCCTTCCGGTTGGCTCTCAACAGGTGTTGGTAACAGCCGAACGCGCTAGCCAATTGCGCCACGGGGGATGATCGCATGATGCGATGCTCATCCTCTTGTTGATGAAGAGGCCGCTTCCAGTGCGTATATATTGGTATATTGTTGGTCGTGATGGATGTTTGTTGCGACGATGACCACCCGCATCTTCGAAATACGCAGCAATCCATCTATTGCATACCCACCTAGGTAGGTATCTTCAAAAGGGACTCCACACATGATATTGAAACTCCATTCAGCGACCGACCCATCCCTGTAAATGTTTTCTATGCTACCACAGTTTCGCCCTCAGCCGCCATAAGCGCCTCTTCCTCCTTGACGAATTTCTCCCATATCTCAATATTGGTCTTGAAAAAGTCCACATGGGCGTCAGCGAGTCCGCCTAGGGTGTCGCGGAATTCCACCGCCTTGATCCTCTCGAAATCCGCCACTTCCTTGACTACCTCTTCGTCGAAGGCTTCGGTTGTCTTCTTCGCATTCTCCACCTCGTCCGTCAGTCGAGATATGGAGACTTCCAATTTGCGCACGCGTTCCCGTCGAGCTTGTTCGTGGTCGACACCGCGGACGTCTTCTAATTTGGCCCGGATGAACCCCGAGGCGCCAAGCCCGCTTGCGCTGTGTGTGCTCGCGAGCGTGTCGCGCTCTTGATGTGCTTTGCTGAGGTAATCTGTCAAGCCTTCAAAGTCGAGCTGTTTCTGTTCGCGAGTCTTGAGTAGTGACTTCACTGCTGAGATGTAAGATTCCATGTCTTTGAGGGATGTCAAATAGTCCCGATCGGTATGATCGTGTAGGGCCCGCCATCCCTCGCTGGTCGCTTGAACACCGGTGGAGAATTTGTTAAGATCATTTTGCACACTGGGTTCCAATTGAGCGAGCTTTTGGAATTGTGTAGAGAGGTCTGCGTAATCGGAGGCCAGATCGGACTCGCGCTTGGCAACACGAGCGACGACTTTGCTGACGGTCCCGAGATCATCATCCAGCTTCGAAGCATGATCGTTGACGTCTTGAAAGCGCTTGTCTGTCTTGTGAACCTTGCTAAAGGCATTGAGAAAGCTGTCTGTCCAACTCTCGAGTACTGACGAGTTTCCTGCATCACTGCCACTCATCCCACGATTGGGTCGACTTCGCATGGTAGCATTCCAATCCGTAGACTCCAGGAACAGGGTGAGAATCGTAGCTCGGCGTAGGACCGGATGCAGAGCAAGTCTGCCAAGAAATCTCCGCAACGAATGTGCCCGCCTCGCTGTGAAGTCAGGTGCGAACCGGTCGCCGCGGACGTATGACATGTTGTGCTTGTCTGGCGGTGGTGGCACGGCGCATTGTGGGTATTCCTTCACGAGGGTCGTGTACAGAAAGACGAAATCCGTGAATCTTCGACGGACGCTCGAATGTGATGACTGAAACGATTTGAAATCGGTGTCGGTGGTAACGAGGTATGAGACGTAAGAATTCTGTGTTCCTTCACCCTCCTTTTGCGGACTGCTCACATTGCAGTTGAGCTGACCATGCGCTCCTGGCCCTGCCAAGTCCTGCGGGTCCGCGTGGTGTCCTGCCTGTCGCCAGTCATCTCCTCCCTCCTCCATGGCGGTGACAGAGTCTATGGTCTGCGTGGTAGGAATGCGTGAAGCGGACCGAGGAGTAGATTCTGTGGCAAGTCGTGCCTGCACAATCTCAATCGGCTCAAACGTCTCAAAATCGTGATCGTGGTCGAACTCGTTCTCGGAGAGATTAAGGCTGCCTACAGCGGACACAGTCACCACGGAGAAGCGATCGTCGTCAAATTCGTCTGGGTCGTCGATGCTCTCTGCGTAATCGTTGGGATCGTCAATGTTCTGCACAGGTGAAGATATGTTGATCAAAGATTCGGAGGCTGCACAGTGATCCTCAGTCGACAGCGAGACGGGAACAACGTCATGGGCTGGTGCTGAGATGGATGCGCGTGCACGCCGCGGAGGGCTAAGCTTCTGGCGAGCTTCGTTGCTGTTGTCAGCCACGATTGCCGCTCCGTGGTCCTGGCTACTCATTTACAGCAATGGATCCAT
This sequence comes from Dissoconium aciculare CBS 342.82, assembly GCF_010015565.1. Lineage (NCBI taxonomy): Eukaryota > Fungi > Ascomycota > Dothideomycetes > Mycosphaerellales > Dissoconiaceae > Dissoconium > Dissoconium aciculare. The sequence goes on along the minus strand of NW_022984963.1, from coordinate 213,250 downwards.
GAGCTCTTCTGCAGCCCAGTCGTACTTGCGACCGATCGTTTAGAAGTTTGTATCTTTCCGGATGAATACCTTGGTACAGTAGGTAGTGACATACACTGCTTAATGGATCTTCCGGCATAGTAACCCTAGTGCTGGGCGTCCCCACGTGATTGCCCGCACTTTTTGGAGGGGTTTCCAGCCACGTGATGGCGAAATTCCGAGGAAGCCCTGGAGGACATTCATTACCTTCCATCCTTGGCATTTACGACAATCTTGAAACATCCGAATCGCTTAAGACTTATGAATTCGTGTCAAGCGCCGGCAGTAGAAATGTACAGGCATAGACGACTGTGAGCGCAGTGACGAGTGCACCCATTCAATCAAGACCCATCTCCAACGACTCTAGGGTGTTCATCATCCCTTGTGTCTTATCAAGAAAGGCTGCAACACGGAACGAGGATCAACACATCATCGTTGTTGAAGGACAGCAATCGTAGTCCTTGCTGCTTATGCAGTACTTTATTGGAGGAACGCTCCGAATAATGAAAACGTCTCGGATTCGCCCCGGGGTAATAACTAGGCCGAAGTCATAGAAGTTCGACCGTGCCCGGGGCTGTCATCATTGGCCGCATTGGTCGTATCTCGCTTAAATCCAGGGTTGCTGGCACCACGACCTTGTGGAAGGACTGCTGTAGAAGGATCGACACCTCATGTTGAATCACATAAATAAGTACTCAACACAGCCCGTCTCATGAGCCTTTAATGAAGTTGTTACTCATAAGTCTCGATGGGCAGTCATTTTGCCTGGCTTGATATTTTTTGTTACAATTCTTGTGTTGAGACATTGTGCACCGGGCCTGCATTCGCGTCAACATGGAGGCGTTGTCAGGATTGCGGCTGTCATGGACGATCCTCTTCGTCGTCGTGGCAGTGATGCTGCGATTTTGGCAACGGCTACATCAACAACGTAGCATGTTTAAGGGCCTCCCAGGTCCGCCCCGGTCTTATCTTTTCGGCTCACTCATCTCGATGGGTAAAGTGATTGCGAAGCAGCCTGCGCAAGCGGCACCTCAGACGTTCGTCCTTGGATTAAAGGAGGAATATCGACTGGGAGATTTTTGGTACTTGGACACATGGCCCGCCGGGCCGCCTATGTTGATGATCATGAACACGGAAATGGCCAACGAAATCACAAACAAGAATTTCGCGCCAAAACATCCCCTGGTCGGCGAGTTCATGAAGAATTTTGGAGGTCCAGGAAATCTTGTTAGCACAGATGGACCTGAGTGGAAGAAGTGGCGATCGATTTTCAACCCGGGCTTCAGCAGTAATAATTTGATGACCCTGGTCCCAGCGATCGTTAATCAGTGCAAGGTCTTCTGCGACCTGATGGAACAGAAAGCCAAACGGAACGAGTTATTCCGCATGGAGACCGCGGCCACAAAGTTGACGATCGACATTATCTGCAAGCTTGTGCTGGACATTGATCTCGACTCTCAGACTAAAACGAATGAACTTGTCAGCGCCTTCAACTCTCAGGTCCGATGGCAAAGCTTGGGTGTACAGTTCCAGCCTAGTGAGCTGTGGGACATTAGACGACCAGTTATGCAAGCGTACAACAATTGGAGGATGAATCGCTATCTCGGAAAACGTCTGGACGAGCGCTTTGCTTCGCGTGAGAGCAGAGGCAAGACTAAGCATGTCATTGATCTTGCCCTTGAATCATATCTTAAGGAAGTCAAGGGTGTTTCGGGAGACACCTCCCACGTCACCAAGCTCGATGCCGAATTCCGCATTGGCGCGGTTAGCAACATGAGGACTTTTGTGTTCGCCGGCCACGACACTACCTCGTCCACGATTTGTTACGCATATTATTACCTTGGCAAGAATCCCCAAATGCTAGCACGTATTCGTAAGGAACATGACGATGTCTTTGGCACAGACCGCGATGCCGCTGTATCGCGATTACTTGAGGATCCTCGTCTCATGAACAAGCTCGAGTATACATTGGCGGTGATTCGGGAGGTTCTCAGGATTCAACCTCCAGCCAGCACTGTCCGTGCTGGATCTCCGGAGTATGTTGCCACCCGCGTGCAGTGAAAACAGAACAATGCTGACCAAGAGCGATTGCAGCCTCAATCTGAGAGATCCAGATACCAACGAGCGTTTGCCGACGGAAGGATTCATGCTTTGGCCTGTCGGTGAGTCATGAATTCCTGCCAATCAGTGTGCTTGCCGTACTTGTGACTCATCTGACAACATCTTTGACCAGACGTTGGTATGCATCGCAATCCCAGATATTGGCCTGATCCACACAAGTTCAAACCGGAGCGCTTTCTACCAAATGACACCGCCAACGATCGAGATGCGTGGATGCCATTTTCCAAAGGTTCCCGGAACTGCATCGGCCAGGAACTCGCGATTATCGAAACGAAGATCATTCTGCTTATGACACTAAGAAGTTGGGACTTTATCCCCGCGTATCACGAGTTGAAAGCTCTCAAAGGAGATGGCACCGGTTATCCATCTGACGAGTCAGGTGTGCAGACGCAATTTGGAGAGGAGGCATATCAGATCCAACTTGGTACGGCTAAGCCAAGAGAGGGAATGCCTTGTCGATTGAAGCTGCGGTAGAGCAGATCCGTTATGTGACTCGACTTGAGGGGAGTCAAGTATCGCATGTGCGCGTCTCGTAAGTTCGCGCGTATGTCATTGTTACGCATGGAGAATAAGTCGCCTCCTCAGCCAGAGTCATAGTCCCACGATCTAACGCGCCCGCGCCTTCATGACTCCATGCATGCCACTCATGCTTGTGAGTCAGAGCCCAGCGCCGGATCCTTCAGGGCTATGACTGTCTATGCGCACAGATTAGTCATGCTTAATTCGCTGTCCATGGGTCTGCTGGAGGAATGTCCGGTGCTCTGCGCAACATTGGGAACTGCAAGGATACGTGGGTGGAGAGGCCCTGATCTCGTTGAAATGTGAAGCCAGATATTGATGTCATCCCACGCTTCACCGATTGCTGGAATAGTATTGCTCGGTACAAGGGTCAGCATCAATATACGAAGAGTAGCACACGCGAATATATTCGCCACGCTGATGGAAAAGGAGGGCAACCAACAGCGCAATGAGGAGGAATATGTATGTGAGTCGAGTGAGTGGCTAGTAACAAGCAGCAATGTCCCGCGCCGTAGTTGACCCGCACAGTGATGAACAAAATAATTCGGTGGACGATGACAAAACTTCGATCGCGTGTAGCGCCGCCACCACGGAACCGCACAAGTGGCCCGTGCACCACGTTCTGCGAAATTTCTCAGAACCGCCTTATGAATTTCCGCTGTCCCTCCATTTTATCCTGAAAATCATAAATCACCACTCAACACACAATCACCACACTTCACTCCTAGATCCCATACGACTCCTCCTTGAGCGAGTCAGGCATCTAGTTTTTTACAGCAACAACAACAAGCACTCTCGGACGGTAACAGCCCGTCCACTCGCATTCCCACCAAGCTCACAGCGCAACGCTCGTGAGCTCATCCCACCAACCGCAATCATGGGTGACAAAGGACTTGAGGACATCGATGCTGGTGAGTCGCGTGTAGGAGGCATCTCATCATTGGTGATCGTTTGCGAAGGCGACGAGGGAAACAAAGAGGCGAAGCACCATACATTTCACACTGCGAGCGGTCAAGAACGCGGCCAAATTTTGCGCAGAGGCTAACACGTGCGCCCGCTTTCAGGTCAGATCGAGTCCAACTACGATGAGACTACCGACAGCTTCGATGCCATGAACCTCAAGAGCGAGTTGCTCCGTGGCATCTACGCTTACGGTTTCGAGCGTCCCTCTGCTATCCAGCAGCGTGCCATCATGCCCGTCATCAAGGGTAAGTTGCCGCTTTTCTCCGCAGCGGGGTTCGAGTGGATAACAGCAATGTTGACAACGGTTCAGGCAACGATGTCATCGCTCAGGCCCAGTCTGGTACCGGCAAGACCGCTACCTTCTCCATCTCCACCCTTCAGAAGATCGACACCAACTTGAAGGCGTGCCAGGCTCTCATCCTCGCACCCACCCGTGAGTTGGCTCAGCAGATCCAAAAGGTCGTCGTCGCCATTGGTGACTTCATGAACATCGAGTGCCACGCCTGTATCGGTGGCACCAGCGTTCGTGATGACATGAAGGCCCTCGGTGACGGACCTCAGGTCGTCGTCGGAACTCCCGGCCGTGTCCACGACATGATCCAGCGTCGCGTCCTCAAGACCGACAGCATGAAGATGTTCGTCCTCGATGAGGCCGATGAGATGTTGTCTCGTGGTTTCACTGAGCAGATCTACGACATCTTCCAGCTCCTTCCTCAGAGCACCCAGGTCGTCCTTCTCTCCGCCACCATGCCCCAGGACGTCCTCGAGGTCACCACCAAGTTCATGCGTGACCCCGTCCGTATCCTCGTCAAGAAGGACGAGTTGACCCTCGAAGGTATCAAGCAATTCTACATTGCCGTCGAGAAGGAGGACTGGAAGCTCGACACCCTGTCCGACTTGTACGAGACCGTCACCATCACCCAGGCTGTCATCTTCTGCAACACCCGCAGAAAGGTCGACTGGTTGACTGAGAAGCTCACTGCCCGTGACTTCACTGTCTCCGCCATGCACGGTGACATGGACCAAGGCCAGCGTGATGTCATCATGAAGGAGTTCCGTTCCGGATCTTCTCGTGTCCTCATCGCCACTGACCTTTTGGCCCGTGGTATCGACGTCCAGCAGGTCTCTCTGGTCATCAACTACGATCTTCCCGCCAACCGTGAAAACTACATTCACCGTATCGGTCGTGGTGGTCGTTTCGGCCGAAAGGGTGTGGCCATCAACTTCGTCACTGCTGACGATGTGCGCATGATGCGTGAAATTGAACAGTTCTATTCCACTCAGATTGAGGAGATGCCGATGAACGTGGCCGACCTCATTTAAGCAGCATACATTTTTCCAAGACAACCATCACCCAAGTTGACTCTGCCCGACTGATCTGAAAACATAATAGTTTTGGGCTCGGCGTCGGGCCGGGGAGGCGCACCCCCATACACACTCCCACTTCCGACATACAACAATCACCGTTTTCGAAACTTGTGCGCGCTCGACATCCCTACCTGGACCTGTCGGCTCTCTTGCTGGCAGACGCAGGCATGTATCGGCTAGAGGAAGAGGACGCGGTCCCCGCCCCTCATCCTTTGGGCTTTTATGATGATGATAGAGACTTGCTTTGGCGCGCTTCCTTGCAAAGGCGTATTGCGATTCGCGATGCCATCAAAATGTTCCTTTTGCGCCTTCATAGCGATTTGGTACGTAGATTATGAGAGAGTCTGCTAAATTGAATTCGCTTGAAACAAAGTACTTTCTTGTGATGGTCTTCGTTAGGTGTGACAGGCTCTGGTTGCGTAGAGCCACAGCAAGATTCGTTCAGGCGACAACTTTACGCTGTCGAAGGTGCGTCAGTCGGTGTAAACATGAATACCGATGAGATGACTCTACGTATTGCCAACTCGCGTCCATGACTGGCGCCTCTCTCCTATCATGAATTTCACACAGAGTCAGGTGGTCAGATGTCACGAAACAGCCCTGGAATCTTTCCCTGAAATGTCATAGGATTGTGACACAAACTTTGACGGCCAACTCATCTTTTTCCAGGACAGATCATGATAACCTTTCGAACGAACAAAGATCTCATTTTGCGCCTCGCAAGAGCCAGGAAGACGCGTGCTTTTGAATCTTTGTCCATTCAATTTCAAGACAACAATCACCGGTGGCGCCGAACGAACCCTGTTGCATGTAAGATTGACCAACTACTCACTACGCGATACTTTCGGATCCCAATGGTTGCCACCAGCTCGTCATGGCGCCAACTTCAACAGTCTCAACAACATCGACAGCGTCACCGTCACCGGCATCTCTTCTGTGGGCTCATCAGCTCAAGCGCGAACACACTTACCTCGCCGAGCGATTCCGTCAACTTGAAGCGAAGCACCAAAAGCTCGATGAATCTCTCCAACACAGCGAGCAAGTACAGGTTGAACAAGGTAGCAAACTCGAAAAAAAGCTCGGCGAGGTCATCAATGCCAACGAGACAGCGTTGCAAGCACATGATGCCGCGCGGAAGAAGGATTTCGCCCTGGTGAACGAGCTCAGAGACGAGATTCAGCTGTTGAAAGCAGTGGTCGAGGCTCATGGACGGATACAGACGGAGGCAGATGTCCAAAGACAACAAGTCATCGAATGTCAGGTCGCAATCCTAAAGCGCATCGCAGTCGTGGAGAAAGATGCCACAGGACATGCAGATGCGGTGACAAAAACTTCGGAAAAAGTGCAGTTGGTCTCGGAGAGGGAAACAGCCTTGCAGATACAACTAGATCAAGTGAGGATTGTCGCCAGGCAGAGCAAGGATGAAGCTAGGGAAGAAACGCAGCGAGTGGCGCGGGATCTTGACCACGCGCTGCGGGCAATCCAAATCTTGAAGGAACGGAATGAACAGCTCAGCGAGAATGTTGCAAAGCTCCTGGCGCAGAAAGAGTCGCCTGTTGGCGTTCTACCTGCCGGACAATCGACGATCCAAGAGCAGGGAGCGAGTGATTCGATCTCGCCAGAGTTATTGCGCGAGGATGACGCGTTGGTCGAGCAGCAAAATCTGCCGACGATGCCCACAAAGGTACAGGAATTCCCTGCTTCCCAAGACGACACAATCGACAAGGATTGTTCACAATCAGATGCAGTCGAACCGGCCGTCGGCAAGTCAAGGCCGTCAACGAAGAGACCTGCGCCGAAGGCATCCCAGAAAGCGTCAAGAGTCGTCACAAAGCGAGCAGCCACGCGGCCCGCGAACCAGGCATCGAAAAGGAGAGGAAAGCGACTTCTGGGCGTCGATGCAGCCGCGTCCGTAGCCCAGGCACCATCTGCTCAGCCAATGGAAGGAGCTGGGGTGACTACCTCAAATGTAATATTGTCCGACATGCAGATAACAGCCAACAAGCGAGACAAAGAAGCGCTTGAACTCGAATCGAATAGACCGTCTGAAATCGAGAAGATGAATACCAAGAAACGCAAAGGAGTAAAACCACCGCCAAGCTCACAAATGCAGAACAAAAAGCCCAAGCAGGCAAACAACAGTAATATAGATCCTGAGCCGGATGTCAAAACGAGAGGAACCAAGCGAAAAGCTTTGGATACGTCAACTGAACGCAATTCAGATCCCTTGAAGGCCACAACAACTAATGAACCGCACCCCAACTCGCGATCTTCGGACAACCCGGGTTGGGATCCGTCCCACGCGATTATCGCATACGACAATCTGGCACAAGACGAAGACACAGTGACACACAAAACAAAACGACCGCCATTCAATCCAACAATACGTAGAAGCGCCCGAGCTCAACAGAGGCAGACTCAACGTACAAAATCTGCACCTCAGAAGAAAGCCAAGCCCACAACTACCGCGAAGCAGCCCGCCAACAAACCAACATCCGTCCGCGATCCTGCAACAGGCAAATTCATCAAGCAGAGTGCAGTCAAGAGGCTCGTTCGAGTCTCCTCAGAGGGCAGTCCAAGTTTGATCGAGGACCCCGAGCGAGCGGTCGATCCCAGCCCATTGAGAAGCCACCGCCGAGCCAAGCTATCCTCGACGACGCAGAAACCCACAAAACAGCCAGCCAAGAAGGAGACTCGGGATCCGCGCTCAGCAAATCTCAAAGGTCGTCGTCCCCTGACCGGCTTCCAAGCCGGCCTGATCCTCTCCTCACCAAAACTCACCAAAATTAGTCGCACACGTCCCACAAAAGCGATGGTATCCAAAGAAGATTCTGTGCCGGAGTCCCAGATATCCTCCTCGCCACCAGTAAGACAGAACTCTGAAGAAGCATCGACAGTGTTTGAAGGCTCCGTTATCGATGGAGTTCTTGCAAATTCCCCACCGAAATTGCTGGAGCCGCCGAAGCGTCCTCCTCCAGTACAGCGACCGGCGAAAAGGAGGAAGATTACTTCGCCGGATGACGGTGACGTTGAGGAGCTGATGCGGCTCAGGAGGGAGTTGATGGGGATTTAAGTCATCCATCTAGACGCCCGCACGAGGGAAGTGGGTGTCTATTCCAAACTTGATTGTTGTAACGAGGGTGTGGTGGTGGATGTGATTTTCAATTGTTGTGTAGTTTGTTGTTGCATGGCTTTCCATGGCTTTCCAATATTGCTCTGAGTGTTTGTGGTTTGATGGAACTTTCATACTTGGACTCCATGTGTTGTCGTCATCCTTTCTCGCGAGAGATCGCAAGAGAAGAACCGGTTTGTTCGCTGATAGGCGCGGAGAAGAAGAATATTTATAGATACCCGTATAGCAGCAGTATATTCGATTGAAACCGACGAGCGATCTGGATGTAGAACGATTTTTGATAAGTTATGTTATGCTGGTGATCGCCAGTGTTATCCTTTCTATTGTTCGAGAGGCGTAGTTATGGCATGATCCCTGTGGTTCGACCGCGTTGGTGAGAGTATGTCTTGCGACCTTGTCGTTCCTCTCGAACGGCCCATCTTGAGATGGCTCGAAAGCAATGGCGCAGCGCCTCTAATGGCGAAGTTAGTCATACCGTCCTCTTGATGGAGACTGGAAAGGCAGGATCAATCTGATCGGCGTGACGAGTCTGGTTATGTGTCGTATAATTGTACAACCATTTGAGAAGCCGTGACTCATGACAGGGATCCGCGTCGGAACGATGGTGCCCGTCCCTTCAACCCCTACCATTTCTGAAAATAAAGATGGATCAAGAAAGTTGCAAAATGTTCTCCGGCTTTGGCACGAATTCACAGCTCTCAAGAAGGAGATGGAAGGAGTCTTCCTCCTTCCCCGCTTCACCAATCCCCAATCCACATCTCCGCCCCACTCGCCCAAAACTCCTCACACGCCGCCTTAAGTCCCAAATTGCTCCGGACATCCTGCATACTCAACGGCTCTCTCGTCAGCGGATCCGTCGGGCTCCGCTTGAGATGTTCGTACAGTGTCGCCCGCTCATAGCTATGGCCATTCTTCGTCACCACGGGATCATGCATGGGTTCGAAAGTGATCATATCGACGAGGTGATCGGGGACTTCGCGGCGCGTGGGCGTGAGGCTGGGATCTTGCGCGAGGGCGAAGACGGCGCGGAGACCCGAAAGGCGGGTTTCGTGGGCGGCGTGGAGTGCGGCGCGGGCTTCGGTGGCGGCGATAGGGCCGATCGTTGGGCCGGAGTGGTGGTAGATGGAGGGCGCGCGCAGTTGGGCACTTACCGCGGCCAGGTCTTGTTGCAGTTTCATCTCGAGGGATTCTTCGAGGTCGGCGAGGAGGTCGCCTTGGGCGCGCAGGCGGGCGCGCTCGCGGGAGGTAAAGATGGCTTTTTTGCAGCGGAGGACGTAGAGGGAGAAGGTCTGGAGGTCGTTGGGAGAGGATTTGGTGGTGGGATGGGGGTAGAGGACTTGGGTGTAGGCGGTTTGGGCGGCGTCGAGGGCTTGTTGAGGATGATTTGAAGATAGATGCGCTTGGGCTAGGAGATATCGGGTCAATGGTCAGTCATCTCAACGGGGCGCGTGATTCATTTCCCGACAAGGATCTGCTCATAGCCATGCTGACGATACCATTCCCAAAGACCTGTCGTGACCCCTTAACCATAATCGGCGAGTTGCGCTGCGACCCTGAACCCCCTCAACCACCACCCCAAAACACAACAAAAACAACCACTCACCTAAAAAGTAATACGCCTTATGATTCGGCGCATTCTGCCCCGTAATCTCAATCGCCTTATTGCAATCAAGGGCAGCTTCCTCCCAACGATGTAATTTCAGCCTAGCATTGGCGCGATTCGTGAACAAAAGAGGGTTTCCGGGGTTCTTCTGGATGGCTTGGGTATAGAAATCTTCGGCTTCAACAAATTCGCCTCGCCGGAAAGACTCGTTACCTTGGGCTTTGAGGGAGTCGGCGAGATGTGCCATCGCTGTTAGGTTCAACGCGGTTCTTTTTCGTATCCAAGGAGATATCGGTTATGAGAAGAGTTCAAGCTTGCTACTTGCCCGTCTTTCTTGTGGAGGTATTCTTGAGCGCAGGACAGAGGGCGGGAGATGGACAATGATGGACAATGTCTATCGGCAGGCCGGTAACCGTTGTCCGACTCTCTATGCTGGCTTCCAAACTGTGCCCCGCCGATGATGTGTGAATGATAAGCGATGACGATCTTCACACCCCCGAGATGATGATATGAGGTCGATGATACGGCCTACAAAAGCAATTTTTTGTTAATGCTATGTCTTAATTTCCAGCATAGGCTTTGGTTGAGACTTGGATATTATTAGGCGGAATAATTCGATGAGGCAGTGCAAACATTATATGATCGATCGCGTGAGGTGTTGCAGCTAACGCGGGCCACGTGAGCGCGGAACACACGGGGGCGCGGAACGCGACTTCTGAGGATATCGACACGTCAACTTCAACACGCGATGGCACCACCGAAACGCGTGCAATCAAGTCCAAATGAAGGAAGCATATTGCTTGCTATATCGGCTATTAGATCAGGCGAAATCAGTTCCATGAGTGCTGCAGCGAAAGCATTCAATGTCTCTAAAACAACACTTCATCGTAGACTTCAAGGAACCCCTTCACGAGAAGATTATATACCACAGAACATGAAGCTCAGCCTAATAGAAGAAGAGGCCCTTCTCCAAGGTATATTGAAGCTAGATTCTCAAGGATTGTCCCCAACTGCAAGCCTAGTACAATCAATGGCCAATGCCATCTGCCAAGCTAAAGGA